>NC_037670.1:54185592-54264195 GCF_003255815.1 Theropithecus gelada | reverse complement strand
AATCTCTCTGTTTCTTTCTTCTTGAGACAGGGCGCCCCACTCCCGTCACCCAGGGCTTTCCAGTGTTTAATTCTGGTTGTTTGCTTTTGTCAAATTTACGACTTTTTATTGCATCTCTCTCAAATGTTGATCCATTATCACATACATATGAAAACGTCATCTCCCATGCTGTGTGATATGTGTTTTTTATTTTCATCCTTTGTTAAAGGAACCGAAGGTTTTAGTTGGCATAGCTTCCGATTACTCAAGTTTCTTGATTTCATGATTTCTTCAATTTCCCTCGTACGTCACCAACCACCGGAAATAGAATGTCATGAGTATTTCTCTCTTCTTGCAATCATAAATTCGGGGAATGTCCTCAATCAGCCTCTCGGTGATCGCATGATTACCCAAAAGTCTTTCACCGTCTAAATTGTGCACTGAGTATTTCATCTAACTTCAGTGCATGTTTCCAACACTCAATGCTTTATGATTTGGGTATCTAGCTCCCACCAGAGCACTTCCTGCAAAGACTTATCTTGTTCCCCACTGGCAAGTCATTTCACTCTAATATAGCATCAAGAGGCTGAACATGGAAATGTAATCGCTGGAATGTCTATTGGATTAGCCGGATCCCTACACAAACACACACACACAGGTGTACAGTCATTCCTACATAACATAACGTGGTCTTCAGGTTTTTGTCTATGCAGAAGGGACAACTGGTTAGTGATGATTGCATTTCAACATGATCCCATATCTAATATGTTGTTGTGGAGTTGTGAGTATTCTGATCATGTGAAGGGACTGTCTCTGTTCATGTTTTTCACAGCAGATGGCATCCTGTGTGAATATCTGTATACTACATTTTGAGGTGTATGTTTCCCCCTCAGGTTACTGGATGGATTTGAGTTTATTATTCTGTCTTGGTTTGTTTTGATTAGTCAATTGGTAGGCGAAAGTAGGTGAAATTTTGCTAACGTGGGATATATATGAATCATTCTCGGGAATGTGAATAATTGAAACTGGGATGCATTTATAACATTGGAAGGGTGTTCTTATTTTTTATCCCAACTTTTTTTGCATTTGTTTTCAACCGACCTCAGGTTCCCTGGGTAGAACCCAGGTAATTCTTGGAACAGACAAACAGATGCTGTTAATTTTATGGTGTCAGTTTAAGTTTAATTTAAAGGGAAAATTTTCTCACCAGTATGTAATTCATTTTCAAATAACTTATCATAAGTGGAATAATACACAACACACTGAAGTGTGTGAGTATGAAACTACAGTCAAATTAGAAAGTTCTTAAATAAACTGCATTTCATGAGTAAAGGATGGAATTTTCGGAAATTCTAGATCAACCATCCAGCTGTGAAATCTGTGTCTTTGAAGCAGTATCCGTGTCCTGAGAGTTGTTTTTCTCTGGTGGTATTTCAGTGGAAACTAGTTTGGGGAATAGCCCCTTCACTTTTTATATTTGCTTGTTACTTTTCATTGTAAATCTGTGTTTTTAAACTGTATTTAAATGTTAATAGAATCCATCCCAATAAAACATAACCAACAGCTCTTCTCATTTCTATTCATCACAGATCAATCTCTTGTTAGTCATGGTGATCAGTTTACTTATCTGAGAGTAAATGACACCTGGGCAGAACACAGGGCTCCATAGAAGTACAGAATCTTGGGTCCAACCCTGTCCAAGCATCAAAATGTGTATATTAACAATGTGTCTGTGTGAATTGTGTGTGAAGTAAAGTGAACTTAGTAAAACTTGCAGTAGATTATTAATTTGGCTCACTTTGTAATCAGCGAATGAGCTTTAAAGAGTATCAATGACCAGTGCCTACCCCCCAGAGATACGAACTTCCATTGTCTTGTGTGAAACCATGGCATCTGATTGCTCATGATTCTGAAGATAATTCTGTCCCCCATGGTTTCAGAATCACTGCAGGAGGTGGAAGCAGATAACACATCAGTCCCTTGCTGTCTCTGCTCTCTTCACTCAGGAAAACTCTCACTGGGACCAAGGAAAATCCTATGGTTTCCTAGGGAGAAGGATATTTCTCAGGAGAGAAAATGGTGGCTCCTTCCCCCCTGTTGAGCCTCTTCCTCAGGATTGCCCCTTTGTCTCTCGAGGACTCTGTTCATCAGACCCAAGATGCCCCCTGGTTGAGCACATCTGGCCTATGAACAAATAAGGGGAAGGAATGGTTCCAAAGACTGTACTATGCTCACTCCACCATCCGCTCTGAAACTATCCTGACTTCATGAGCCCTGGGTCAGAAGCTGTTTCTTTATATCTCTAGACTTTGCCTCACAGCCTAAATCCTGCCCCATTTCCTACATCTTGTAAATTTTGACAAAACCTGTAAAGTCTAGATTTTTTTCCTGACAGGGCAAAGGGAGATACACCAGAGTTCTGTCCCTCTGAGACTGCAGGACATCTCAGCTTCCATCAACATGAAATTTTGCATCAAATATAGTTACTGCAGGTCCACCTCACAACGAGTAATGGAAGGTGAGACAACATCTCAGACCCTGTACAGTTTTTGGCCAACCTCATTTAGTTTGGCAATGCTTTTACTCTATAAATCAGATGTGAAAACAGGATTCACATTATTTAGTCTTTTAATCAGTCTGTTATTATTTTCAATGTATTTACTACACTTTAGCTTAATATTTCTGATAAACTTTGTTGCAAAATTCTCAATACAATAGTGGCAAACCAAATCCAACAATACATCAAAAAGCTTATCCACCAAGATCAAGTCGGCCTCATCCCTTGGGTGCAAGGCTGGTTCAACATATGCAAATCAATAAATGTAATTCACCACATAAACAGAACTAAAGACAAAAACCCCATAATTATTTCAGTTGACTCAGAAAAGGTCTTTGATAAAATTCAATGTTCCTTTATGCTAAAAACTCTCCTGAAACTAGGTATTGATGGAGCATGCCTCAAAATAATAAGAGCCACTTATGACAAACCCACAGTCATTATCATATTGAATAGGCAAAAGCTGGAAGTATTCCATTTGAAATTTGGCACAAGGCAAGGATGCCCTCTCACCACTCCTATTCAATATAGTGTTGCAAGTTCTGGCCAAGGCAATCAGGCAAGAGAAAGAATAAAGTATATGCAAACAGGAAAAGAGGAAGTCGGACTTTCTTTTTTGGCAGATGACATGATCCTATATCTATAAAATCCCATCACCTCAGCCCAAAAGATTCTTAAGCTACAAGCAACTTCAGCAAAGTCTCAAGATACAAAATCAGTGTGCAAAAATCTCAAGCATTCTTATACACCAACAATAGACAAGAAGAGAGCCAAATCACAAATGAATTCACATTTACAATTGCTACAAAGAGTATAAAATACCTACCTAGGAATACAGCTAACAAGGCAAGTGAAGGACCTCTTCAAGGAGAACTACAAACCACTACTCAAGGAAATAAGAGAGGACACAAACAAATGGAAAAACATTCCATGCTCATGGGTAAGAAGAGTCAATATCATGAAAATGGCCATACTTCCCAAAGTAATTCATAGATTCCATGCTATTTCCATAAACTACCATGGACATTCTTTACAAAATTAGAAAAAACTACTTCAAAATTCATATGAAATGAAAAAAGAGCCCATATACCCAGGACAATCCTAAGCAAAAGTAACAAAGCTGGAGGCATCATGCTACCTGACTGCAAACCATATTACAAGGCTACAGTAACCCAAACAGCATGGTAGTGGTACAAAACAGACACATAGACCAATGGAATGGAATAGAGATATCAGAAATAAGACTGCACATCTACAACCATTTTATTTTGGAGGAAAACAAACAATGGTGAAAGGGTTTCCTATTTAATAATGAATGGTGCTGGAAAAACTGGCTAGACATATGCAGAAAACTGAAACTGGACCCCTTCCTTATACCTTATACAAAAATGAACTGAAAATGGATTAAAGATTTAAATGTAAAACTCAAAACTATAAAAATCCAGCCCCATATAAAAGTGGGCAAAAACTGGGTGCAGTAGCTCATGCCTGTAATCCCAGAAGTTTGGGAAGGTGAGGTGGGCAGATAACTTGAGGCCAGGAGTTCAAGATCAGCCTGGCCAACCTGGTGAAACTCAGTCTCTACTCAAAATACAATAAATTAGCCGGATGTGGTGGCAGGTGCCTGCAATCCCAACTACTCAGGAGGCTGAGACAGAAGAATCACCTGAATCTGGGAGGTAGAGGTTGCAGTGACCCGAGATTGTGCCACTGAACTCCACCCTGGGTGACACAGCAAGACTCTGTCTTAAAAAGTGAAAATAAAAATATTTTTTAAAGTGGGCAAAGGATATGAACAGACACTTATGCAGCCAACAAACATATGAAAAAAAAAGCCCAACATTACTGATCATTAAAGAAATACAAATCAAAACCACAGTGAGATGCCATCTCATGCCAGTTAGAATGGCGATTATTAAAAAGTCAAGAAACAACAGATGCTGGTGAGACTGTGGGGAAACAGAAACACTTTTACACTGTTGGAGCGAATGTAAATTCACACACTGTGGAAGACAGTGTGGTGATTTTTCAAAGACCTAGAATCAGAAATACCATTTGACCCAGCAATGCCATTACTGGGTATATACCCAAAGGAATATAAATTCTTGTATTATAAAGATACTTGCATGCATATGTTCATTGCCACACTATTCACAATAGCAAAGACATGGAATCAACCCAAATGCCCATCAGTGACAGACTGGATACAGAAAATGTGATACATATACACCATGGAATACTATGCAGCCATAAAAAGGAATGAGATCATGTCCTTTGCAAGGACATGGATGAAGCTGGAAGCCATTATTCTCAGCAAACTAATGCAGGAACAGAAAGCCAAATACACATGTTCTCACTTATAAGTGGCAGATGAACAATGAGAAAACATAGACACAGGGAGGGGAACAACATACACTGGAGCCTGTCTGGGGGTGAGTGAGGAGGGAGTGCATCAGAATAAATAGCTAATGTATGTGGGGCAGAATACCCAGGTTATGGGTTGATAGGTACAGCAAACCACCATGGCACACACTTACCTATGTAACAAACCTGCACGTCCTGCACATGTATCTTGGAACTTAAAATGAAATAAAATAAAATTTTTAAAAACTTTATTTTTTCTAAGTCCTGTTTGCAATTTTCAACGTGAACTTTCTAGTAGACATTTATCATATATAGAATTATATAGTTGATTTTTGAACAACTATGGTTCTGCCATTCTTTAAAATGCAAATTCTTTATGAGTGTGTGTGTATATGTACACATAAGTGTGTATATATATTTGTGTGTATATATGTGTGTATATATATGTGTGTATATGTGTGTGTGCGCGCATAGATAGATAGATAGATAGATAGATAGATAGATAGATAGATAATGCTCTTCATCTTCTGTTTGAGTAGGCTGAGAAGGAGAAGGGGGAGGAGTGATTGTTCTTGCAGTCTCAGAGGTAGCTAGGTGGAAGAGAATCTGTACAAATGAACACATGAAGTTCTCATTTGTAAGTGTGAGTTAAATAATTGTACACCTGGACATAGAAGTGGAATGATAGACACTAGAGATCTGGAAGGGTGAGAGGGTGGGAGGGGCAAATAATAAACAATGGTTCAGATATCTGGATTCCTTGATCCCAAATGGTGTGCAATTATTTCTCTTTAATTGGTGTCCATTTACCAGCAAGTTTGAGGGGAGTGAGCCAAGCTCAGAAAGGCATTCAGCCCTAAAATCAGATGTACATGGCAATGGGCAGAAGTACCCTCTCCCTTTCTCAGAACAAATCCAAGCTTCCTTTATACCCCTTACCCACAGGAAAGTTATCTTCCAAAATGTATTTCTGCTGGAGGCAAAACGTTTTATATTTTATGAAAAAAAAACTTGTAACTTGGTAAAACTTAGAAATTAATATTGGAAAAACAGTAGGGCACCCTCTCTGGGACATAATCTTTGAGACACTTCTGCAGCATATACAGAATTTGTCCTGAGAAAATCCAGACAGCGTAAACTTGAGAATGTTCATGAGGAATGGAAAAGTACACATTTACTCACATATTTTACATTAAAGTTTATCAAGGGTAGAAATTCAAAAATCTGTTTTACTATGAATGTTCCTATGAAAGTACAGACATTCACCTAAATTTTCCTGAAATTTTATTTAAAAATTAATTTGTCATTGGTAACAGAAACTTCCAAACATCTCCATTTTACAAGTCTCATTATCCATATTTTCTCTAAAATATTCAGAAGTAGAAAACAAAAATATAGATTAAAATAGCTCATATTTTTCCAATTTAAAATAATTGTTCAGTAACTGGGAAGAAAGGTTTACACAACTTGGAAATTCTGTATGTATATAGAAATTAATGAGATGAGAAAATTATGGCAAATAATAGGGGGCTTCAATAAGTTCATGCAAAATAACAATTATGAAAAAACTATGCATGAACTTTTAGCTTTTGCATCAAAACACACATATACTAGTTTATTTTAACTTTTTTCTTTTTTTGAGACAGGGTTTCACTCCCCTCACCGAGGATGCAGTGCAGTGGAGCAATCTTGGCTCAAACTAACCTCTGCTTCCCAGGCTGAAGCGATTCTACTGCCTCAGCCGTCCAAGTAGCTGGGACCTTGTCTGGTTAATTTTTGTATTTTTTGTAGAGGCTAATTTTTGTATTTTCTGTCGAGGCAGGGTTTTGCCATGTTGCCCAACCTCCCAAAGTGCAGGGATTACAGGCGTGAGCCACCATGACTGGCCCTGTTTTAACATATCTGAACAGGATTTAAAACATCAGTCTGAAAAGAGCCACATGAATTCTGCCAAACTTGAATTCTGCCAAACCTGAAACAAGAACAAATATCAAATTTATGGTAAAGCTGGGGTACAAAAAATGGTGAAATAAATTACTCTTTATGAAAAGTCTATGGGAAAAATGACCTGAAGGATCAGTCGTTTACAAACGGATACCTGATTCTAAGAAGAGATAAGACAATGTTGAAGATGAAGCCCACAGAGGAGGGGCATCCATTCCAATTTTTGAGAAAAAAAAAATTGTTTCTATGCCCTAATTGAGGAGGACTGACAATTAACAAGAGATATTATAGCCAACACCACAGACATCTCAATTGGTTCAGCTTACACAATACTGACTATAACGTGAAAGTTGAGAAACTTTACATTTGATGAGTCCCGAATACCCTTATGCCTAGATCAGCTATGGACAAAAGCAGAGCTATTAGTGACTATTTTGAACAAGCAGAATGAAGATCCTGAAGCATTATTTTGAAGAATTATAACAGGGAGTGAAACTGACTTTATCAATAGGATCCTGAAGGCAAAGCACAACCAAAGCAATGGCTACCAAGAGGTAGAAGTGGTCCAGTCAAAGCAAAAGCAAACTTCTCAAAAGCAAAAGCCATAGAGGTTTTGGGGATGCTCAAGGCATTTTGCTTGTTGACGTTCTGTAGGATCAAAGCACCATATCTTCTTAGTAGGAGAGTTCTTAGAGAAAATTAGCAAATACTTTTGCAGAAAAGTGCCCTGTAAAGCTTCACTAGAGAGTCCCGCTGCACCACAACAACACTTCTGTTCCTTCCTCTCATCAAACACCGGTAATTTTGCAAGAGATTTCATGGGAAATTATTAGGAATCAACATTACAGTCCTGACTTGGTTTCTTCTGACCTTATTTTTCCTAATCTTAAAATAACTGTAAAGGGCACCCATTTTTCTTTAGTTAATAGTAGAAGACTGCATTGACATGGTTAAATTCCCATGACCCTCAGTTCTTTAGCAATGGACTGAATGGTTGGGATCATCCCTTAATACAGTGTCTTGACCTCAGTAGAGATTATATTGAGAAATAAAGTTGATATTTATATTTTTATATTTAATTCCATTTTTCACTGACATTTTTAAATCCCTTCACAATTCACGTTTGTCTCAAAGGTATTTACATTTAGAAATCATATCAAGTGAGGTTGGTGCCACGATGGCCAAATAGGAACAGCTCCAGCCTCCAGCTGCCAGCGTGAGCAACACAGAAGATGGGTGATTTCTGCATTTCCAACTGAGGTACCAGGTTCATCTCACTGGATCATGTTGGACAGTTGGTGCAGGACAGTGGGTTCAGCCCAACAAGTGAGAGCTGAAGCAGGGCAAGGCATCGCCTCACCTAGGAAGTGCAAGGGGGAAGGGAATTCCTTTTCCTAGCCAAGGGAAACCGTGACACACAACACCTGGAAAATTGGGTCACTCCCACCCAATACTGTGCTTTACCAGGGGTCTTAGCAAACGGCACACCAGGAGATTACATTCCATGCCTGGCTCGGAGGGTCCCAAGCCCACAGAGCCTCTCTCATTGCTAGCACAGCAGGCTGAGATCTAACTGCAAGGCGGCAGTGAGGCTGGGGGAGGGGCGCCCACCATTGCTGAGGCTTAAGTAGGTAAACAAAGAAGCTAGGAAGCACGAACTGGGTGGAGCCCACTGCAGCTCAAGGAGGCCAGCCTGCCTCTGTAGACTTCACCTCTGGGGACAGGACATATAAACAAAAAGCAGCAGAAACCTCTGCAGATGTAAATGTCCCTGTCTGACAGCTTCAAAGAGAGTAGTGATTCTCCCAGCATGGAGGTTGGGATCTGAGAACTGACAGACTGCCTGCTCAAGTGGGTCCCTGACGCCCGAGTAGCCTAACTGGAGAGCCTAACTGGGAGTAGCCTAACTGGAGTGGACCTCAAGCAAACTCCAACAGACCTGAAGCTAAGGGTCCTGACTGTTAGAAGGAAAACTAACAAACAGAAAGGACATCCACACCAAAACCTCATCCATACATCACCATCATCAAAGACCAAAGGTAGATAAAACCACAAAGAGGGGGAAAAAGCAATGCAGAAGAGCTCAAAATTCAAAAAGTCAGAGCACCTGTCCCCCTCCAAAGGAACGCAGCTCCTCGCCAGCAACAGAACAAAGCTGGACGGAGAATGACTTTGACAAGTTGAGAGAGGAAGGCTTCAGTTGATCAAACTTCTCAGAACTAAAGGAGGAACTAAGAACCCAGTACAAAGAAACTAAAAACCTTGAAAAAAGATTTGACGAATGGATAACTAGAATAACCAATGCAGAGAAGTCCATAAACGACCTGATAGAGATGAAAACAATGACACAAGAACTACATGACAAATGCACAAGCTTCAGTAACCGACTCAATCAATTCGAAGAAACAGTATCAGAGATTGAAGATCAAATGAATCAAATGAAGCAAGAAGAGAAATTTAGAGAAGAAAGAGTAAAAAGAAATGAACAAAGCCTCCAAGAAATATGGGATTACGTGAAAAGACCAAACCTACATCTGATTGGTGTACCTGAAAGTGATGGGGAGAATGGAATTAAGTTGGAAAACACTCTGCAAGATATCATCCAGGAGAACTTCCCCAACCTAGCAAGGCAGGCCAACATTCAAATTCGGGAAATACAGAGGACGCCACAAAGATACTCCTCAAGAAGAGCAACTTCAAAACACATAATTGTCAGATTCACCAAAGTTGAAAAGAAGGAAAAAATATTAAGGGCAGCCAGAGAGAAAGGTTGCGTTACCCACAAAGGGAAGCCCATCAGACTAACAGCAGATCTCTTGGCCGAAACTCTACAAGCCAGAAGAGAGTGGGGGCCAGTAGTCAACATTCTTAAAGAATTTTCAAACCAGAATTTCATATCCAGCCAACTAAGTTTCATAAGTGAAGGACAAATAAAATCCTTTACAGAGAAGCAAATGCTGAGAGATTCTGTCACCACCAGGCCTGCCCTACAAGAGTTCCTGAAGGAAGTACTAAACATGGAAAAGAACAATCAGTACTAGCCATTGCAAAAACATGCCAAAATGTAAAGACCATCGATTCTAGGAAGAAACTGCATCAACTAATGAGCAAAATAACCAGCTAACATCATAATGACAGGATCAAGTTCATACATAACAATATTAACCTTAAATGTAAATGGGTTAAATGCTTCTATTAAAAGACACAGACTGGCAAATTGGATGAAGAGTCAAGACCCATCAGTTTGCTGTATTCAGGAGACCCATCTCACATGCAGAGACATACCTATATAGTCTCAAAATAAAGGGATAGAGGAAGATCTACCAAGCAAATGGAAAACAAAAAAAATGGCAGGGGTTGCAATCCTAGTCTCTGATAAAACAGACATTAAACCACAAAGATGAAAAGAGACAAAGAAGGTCATTAAATAATGATAAAGGGATCAATTCAACAAGAAGAGTTAACTATCCTAAATATATATGCACCCAATACAGGAGCATCCAGATTCATAAAACAAGGCCTTAGAGACTTACAAAGAGAGTTAGACTCCCACACAATAATAGTGGGAGAATTTAACACCACACTGTCAACATTGGACAGATCAACGAGACAGAAAGTTAACAAGGATATCCAGGAATTGAACTCAACTCTGCACCAAGCGGACCTAATAGACTTCTACAGAACTCTCCACCCCAAATCAACAGAATACACATTCTTCTCAGCACCACATTGTACTTATTCCAAAATTGACCACAGAGTTCGAAGTAAAGCACCCCTCATCAAGTGTAAAAGAACAGAAATTATAACACACTGTCTCTCAGACCACAGTGCAATCAAACAAGAACTCAGGATTAAGAAACTAATCAAAACCACTCAACTACATGGAAACTGAATAACTTGCTCTTGAATGATTACTGGGTACATAAAGAAATGAAGGCAGGGCCGGGCGCGGTGGCTCAAGCCTGTAATCCCAGCACTTTGGGAGGCCGAGACGGGCGGATCACGAGGTCGGGAGATCGAGACCATCCTGGCTAACACGGTGAAACCCCGTCTCTACTAAAAAAATACAAAAAACTAGCCGGGCGAGGTGGCAGGCGCCTGTAGTCCCAGCTACTCGGGAGGCTGAGGCAAGAGAATGGCGTGAACCCGGGAGGCGGAGCTTGCAGTGAGCTGAGATCCGGCCACTGCACTCCAGCCTGGGCGACAGAGTGAGACTCCGTCTCAAAAAAAAAAAAAAAAAAAAAAGAAATGAAGGCAGAAATAAAGATGTTCTTTGAAACCAATGAGAACAAAGATACAACTTACCAGAATCTCTGGGACACATTTAAAGCAGTGTGTAGAGGGAAATTTATAGCACTAAATTCTCACAAGAGAAAGCAGGAAAGATCTAAAATTGACACCCTAACATCACAATTAAAAGAACTAGAGAAGCAAGAGCAAACACATTCAAAAACCAGCAGAAGGCAAGAAATAACTAAGATCAGAGCAAAACTGAAGGAGACAGAGACACAAAAAACCCTTCAAAAAATCAATGAATCCAGAAGCTGGTTTTTTGAAAAGATCAACAAAATTGATAGACCACTAGCAAGACTAATAAAGAAGAAAAGAGAGAAGAATCAAATAGATGCAATAAAAAATGATAAAGGGGATATCACCACTGACCCCACAGAAATACAAACTACCATCAGAGAATACTATAAAAACCTCTACGCAAATAAACTAGAAAACTTAGAAGAAATGGATAAATTCCTGGACACATACACTCCCCCAAGACTAAACCAGGAAGAATTTGAATCCCTGAAGAGACCAATAGCAGGCTCTGAAATTGAGGCAATAATTAATAGCCTACTAACCAAAAAAAGTCCAGGACCAGACAGATTCACAGCTGAATTCTACCAGAGGTACAAAGAGGAGCTGGTACCATTCCTTCTGAAACTATTCCGATCAATAGAAAAAGAGGGAATCCTCTCTAACTCATTTTATGAGGCCAACATCATCCTGATACCAAAGCCTGGCAGAGACACACCAAAACAAGATAATTTTAGACCAATATGCCTGATGAACATTGACACAAAAATCCTCAATAAAATACTGGCAAACCGAATCCAGCAGCACATCAAAAAGCTTATCCACCATGATCAAGTGGGCTTCATCCCTGGGATGCAAGGCTGGTTCAACATACTCAAATCAATAAATGTAATCCAGCATATAAACAGAACCAAAGATAAAAACCACATGATTATCTCAATAGATGCAGAAAAGGCCTTTGACAAAATTCAACAACCCTTCATGCTAAAAACTCTCAATAAATTCAGTATTGATGGAACGTATCTCAAAATAATAAGAGCGATTCATGACAATCCCACAGCCAGTATCATACTGAATGGGCAAAAACTGGAAGCATTCCCCTTAAAAACTGGAACAAGACAGGGATGCCCTCTCTCACCACTCCTATTCAACACAGTGTTGGAAGTTCTGGCCATGGCAATCAGGCAAGAGAAAGAAATAAATGGTATTCGATTAGGAAAAGAAGAAGTCAAATGTCCCTGTTTGCAGATAACATGCTTGTCTATTTAGAAAACCCCATCGTCTCAGCCCAAAATCTCAAACTGATAAACAACTTTTGCAAAGTCTCACGATACAAAATTAATGTGCAAAAATCACAAACATTCTTATACACCAATAACAGACAAACAGAGAGTCAAATCATGAAAGAACTCCCATTCACAATTGCTTCAAAGAGAATAAAATACCTAGGATTCCAACTTACAACAGATGTGAAGGACCTCTTCAAGGAGAACTACAAACCACTGCTCAATGAAATAAAGGAGGACACAAACAACTGGAAGAACATTCCATGCTCATGAACAGGAAGAATCAATATCATGAAAATGGCCATACTGCCCAAGGTTATTTATAGATTTAATGCCATCCCCATTAAGCTACCAATGACTTTCTTTACAGAATTGGAAGAAAACTACTTTAAAGTTCATATGGAACCAAAAAAGAGCCTGCATTGTCAAGACAATCCTAAGTCAAAAGAACAAAGCTGGAGGCATCACGCTACCTGACTTCAAACTATACAGCAAGGCTACAGTAACTAAAACAGCATGGTACTGACACCAAAACAGAGCTATAGACCAATGGAACAGAACAGAGTCCTCAGAAATAATACCACACATCTACAACCATCTGATCTTTGACAAACCTGACAAAAATAAGAAATGGGGAAAGGATTCCCTATTTAGTAAATGCTGCTGGGAAAATTGGCTAGCCATAAGTAGAAAGCTGAAACTGCATCCTTTCCTTACTCCTTATATGAAAATTAATTCAAGATGGATTAGAGACTTAAATGTTAGACCTAATACCATAAAAACCCTAGAAGAAAACCTAGGTAGTACCATTCAGGACATAGGCATGGGCAAAGACTTCATGTCTAAAACACCAAAAGCAACGGCAGCAAAAGCCAAAATTGACAAATGGGATCTAATTAAACTAAAGAGCTTCTGCACAGAAAAAGAAACTACCATCAGAGTGAACAGACAACTTACAAAATGGGAGAAAATTTTGGCAGTCTACTCATCTGACAAAGGGCTAATATCCAGAACCTACAAAGAACTCAAACAAATTTACAAGAAAAAAACAAACAACCCCAACAAAAAGTGGGCAAAGGATAAGAACAGACACTTCTCAAAAGAAGACATTTATGCAGCCAACAAACACGTGAAAAAATGCTCATCATCACTAGCCATCAGAGAAATGCAAATCAAAACCACAATAAGATACCATCTCACACCCGTTAGAATGGCGATCATTAAAAAGTCAGGAAACAACAGATGCTGGAGAGGATGTGGAGAAATAGGAACACTTTTACACTGTTGGTGGGACTGTAAACCAGTTCAACCACTGTGGAAGACAGTGTGGCGATTCCTCAAGGATGTAGAACTAGAAACACCATTTGACCCAGCCATCCTATTATTGAGTATATCCCCAACGGATTATAAATCATGCTGCTATAAAGACACATGCACATGTATGTTTACTGCAGCACTATTCACAATAGCAAAGACTTGGAATCAACCCAAATGTCCATCAATGACAGACTGGATTAAGAAAATGTGGCACATATACACCACGGAATACTATGCAGCCATAAAAAAGGATGAGTTCGCATCCTTTGTAGGGACATGGATGCAGCTGGAAACCATCATTCTCAGCAAACTATTACAAGAATAGAAAACCAAACACTGCTTGTTCTCACTCATAGGTGGTAACTGAACAATGAGATTACTTGGACACAGTAAGGGGAACATCACACACTGGGGCCTGATGTAGGGTGGGGGGAGGGGGGAGGGATAGTATTAGGAGATATACCTAATGTAAATGACGAGTTAATGGGTGCAGCACACCAACATGGCACATGTATACATATGTAACAAATCTACACATTGTACACGTGTACCCTACAACACAAAGTATAATTTTAAAAATCATATCAAGTGTGAAATAAAGAAAATTATATAGAGAGAGGGAGAACAGAATCTATAAATATGCATGTTTGTGTACATACATCCATAAACACACATATGTGTGTGCATGCAGTAATTTTATTCTCCTAAAGCAATGCCTCTGCCTTCCACCCTCACTGTACATGTCCTAGTCCTGTGATGTCCCTGGAACTGAGCACCTGATTTCCTTCTCTGCCTCCCACATGAACAGGGAATAGAAATGGAAACTACACTCTGTGGTTACTGTTGTGAAAATCCTTGTCCCCCACAGGCTAGTTTGGCATCTTACATTCTAGTTCCCATTGTAAAAAAAAAAGCAAGCAACAAACAAAAACTACAAAAGAAAAAATGAAATATTTGAAAGTCTAGAGCCACAGAGGTTCTGGATTCACCCACCACCCACAGTGACCTCCGCCGCCCTCCAGACCTGACAGCAGTTGCGCCTGAACAGCCTGCCTCTTCACCATCCGTGAAAAGAGGTGACCTTAAACTTCAATAGATTTTACTCTGTTCAAAAGGAACCAGGTCAACATTCAAAGTCAGTGGTCTGACAACTCTAAGCTTTGGCCAGAAAGTATTAGAAACATTTCACGTGCAGTGGATGAAGCAGCCTGGACCCACTGCACACAACACACTCATGGGGACTCAAAGGAGAATACTCAAGATCCGCTGGGTGGAAGTGAGGACAGACCCAGAAACACGGGGGGTAAGGGGGTCAAACCAGGAAGGCTCAGGCCCTGACCTCCTCCTAGGCCCTGCCCCTCCAGAACTTGCAGATTTTTCTGACCTGGAAGTGGATTTCACTGATGAAAAAGAAGTTCAGTATTTCTGGTCCAGCCCAGAAAGCTGCTCCCATCGCCCAGCCTTCCACACCCCTGTAGACGTCACAATCCCTACTCCCACTAACCTGACAAGGGAGCTATGCATCGCCTAGAGACGGTCCTTGGCCTGCAACCCCGCGATGGGGTCCAGGGTCTGTGTCCATTTCTGGTTAAAGTTGCTCTAAGGCTGGTCGCTGTCTTGGCCTTCCCTGCTTCCTCTCTGTTTACTTCTCCCCTCCTCACCCCATATGAAGCTTTTACTCAGGAGATGGATTATCGCCCCTCTTGGAACATCAAGGACACCACCAGGACACCGCACTGTCTCCTTGACCCTGGGATTCTGCAGACCTCAGTCTTCTCCTGAGGTCCCCTCACTCCCTACCTCATTTTTTCCATCCTTCTGGGGCCTGGGTCTGCTACACCTCAGGCTTCCTCTTCACAGTCACAGACAGAGGGAGCCGCCTTCATCCTTGGGCTCTGGCCACAGTTCAGCTGCTGCAGGACACTCAGCGGCTTTCAGTAGTTCATCCAGACATCCAGATGGAAGTGGGATTTCCTGGAAGAAAAGCAGGACCCCAGAATTACACCGAATTCTAACACAAGAGCCCAGAATCCCCTTCTGCATGGGACATTAAGCTGCAAACACTACATAGGCACTTAATGCTCAGCTGCCCTTTTAACATCTGGTCCAGTTGTGTCCCTCCTCCTTGGAATATTTCAGAAAATATATCTCCACCTAGAGTTGTTTAAGCGCATCATCCTATGTGATTCTAGACCATCAAGGGGTACAATGGGTCTTCACCAGAACTTCCACTCTGCTTGGAAGACTTAGAAAATCCTGAGGCTGCTCAGAGGGTCAGATTCCCATTTCTGTGTTTCAGAAAAACTTCAGTCTTCCCTGGACAAGTGAGGAGACAGAAAATGTCTAGTCTCTGGCACATCTTTTGCAAGCAATGGTCACTCCCAGGAATCAAAACAATCAATGAATATATTTTTGAGACTCTGGTCAAAAGAAGAGTCATTCTGCAATTTCAGATAGGATGGAGTGGTTCTGTGACTCCTGAGGTGATTTTGAAAAGATCTGGACTCTCACAAGGACCATGGAGGACATTCCTTGCATTTCCAGACCAGGAGGAGTGACTGATGGACCTCCAGTGTTACTAGGAAAACTTTTTGTTGGACAGCTTTGCTTTGGCTTTCAGGCCTTCACATAGGTTGCTTAGATCATGGAAGTGCTTCTGCATTTCTGCATAGGCTCAGGATGCCTTCTCAAGTCGTCCCTGCAATTATGAGACAGTTTCTGTCTCCAGAGGTCACTTAGAATAACACAAGAGGCTTCACCGTCAAAGGGACACCAGACAATATAGCCACAGTTCAGCCAAGATTATCTGTGTTTACATACCTGTAAAGTAACACTCCTAGTTCCCTCCATTAACGTGGACATCTTTCATGAACAGAGAAACTCGAGTGATTGTTATGTAACAGCTGCCACAAAAATTAACCAATAAAAATAAATGATAAATGAAAAATAATTAATAATTATGATAATGAATGCAATGACCTAAATAGTAAGAATTTTAATACTGGTGACAATATGAACATAAGGATATAAAAATCAATGTGGAGATTCTCCTAAAAATATGAAAAGTTCACAAATTGGGTCATCCTTGTGTAATTTGGAGTCAGAGTCAAAGAATTTCACTATGAAATGTGTTCCATGACGGCAAACATGAGAAACAGGAGGTGAAAGGAAAGCAAGCCACAGGAGAGCATGGGCTAATAGGACCACTTGTGTGCAAACCTCTCTAGTCAAGGACTACCAGCCAGAGGTGAAGAGAGTTTGGCTTGTGTCTTGCCTACCACTGGACACACAAAAGCTTTCAGTAGTGCAACCAGATGGCTGGTTTGGCCTGGCTCCCTGCAAAGAAGACATGTATCTGATCCACACCAGCCCATCAGTCCTGGAACTCAGAATCCTACATGCAGTAAACATGAAGCTCCAACTCCATAGCTGACTTCACCTCCTTACTGTCCTTCTGCCATCTGGTGTTTCAGGTGCTCTCCAAATCTGGACTTCTTGGCTCCCCTACCTTTACCAAGTGAAGTCAGGATGTATCATTCTCAGAGTTCTCCTGCCAGTCCAAGGTGAAACTCACCAATACAGGCATACCCTGGATGGACTTCCTTGGAATATTTAGAAAACAATGAGCCTGCTCGGGGGTGGTGTGAGCTCTAGGAGTAGAGTTACAGTCTCCCATGGAAACCTGGGAGGACTTAGAATATTCCCAGAGGCCTAAGCACTCCAATCTGCCCTGGAAACATCAGGAATGATATACTTGGTCTTCCTGAGGCTCCAAATTTTTCTAAATAAACTCAGAGGTTACAGAACCATTTTTCTCTCAGGAACTGAAGTGAAGTTATTTGCCTTCTGCCAGCATCTCACTTTTTTTATTTTCTAAGTTAGCTTTTGAGCCCAGAAGTACATATTCCTTGTATTTGATTTTCACAGGGAGCTTCCTAGAATGCCCATGCGTCTGGATACTTTCTGCATTCACTCAGGTATTCACAAAATGCTGCAGTTCTGCTGAAAATCTATGAGATGACCATTTGACCACCCAAGCAACTTTAGAATGTGTCTTCTATGGAAGCCCTGGAACCTCCCTTCTGGTATTTCATCCATTGCTGGTACTGAGTACCCAGGGTGAAACCCTCCATCAGACATTGTCAGCAATTCCAGTATGGAGATGGCACTTATGTGATGGGGCTCAAGAATCAGATGGTAGAAGACCAGCCAGGAGGTGAAGTCTCAGTAGGCTTGGGGGCTTAATGTTCGATGCACACCAGACTTCTGAGACTCAGGAAGCGGGTGTGGATCTATCTGCCCAGTGCTTCTCATTTACAGCCTGGACCAGCCATTTCTTGGGGTGAACTACTGAAAGCTTTTGTATGACCTGTGTCAGGCAGGACTCTGGCCAGACCCTTTTCCATAGTCCATTTGTAATGTATTTCCACGTGGCACAGGCATCTCCACTTTTGCCCAAGCCCTCATGTGGCTCAGAATTATTCTCCCTACTGCCACTCTTCTTTGCCATCACAGAAGATATTTCAAGATGCAGCCCCAAGCCTCTCCCTGTAATCAATAACATGAGGGCTCATATGGGAGCCATGCCACAGGCTTAGAGGAATACGCTCTTAAATATCTGCTTTTTTACTATTCTCTTCATTAAAATGACATTTATATCATCACCATTGTGATTGTTATTAATGTTTTATTATGTGGGTACAGTTCTTTATCATGGATACATTTGTGGTAGTTATTATGCAATGTTGAATAATTTTTTTTTTATGTTCTGAAGACTGTTGAATTTGCTGAAGATGATTAAAAGACAACCTTAAAACATACATACCACAGCAACCCCAAGACTCCTACTGTACCACCTGGTGTCCTGTAGAAGAATGGGCTTCCTGACTTATTCTTTTATTTTTCAGGCAAGTACCTATTCATACCAGCATAGGAGATGGATGAAGTGCACCCTGGTCTTGCCATGGGCTCAGAAAGAATTCATACATATGCTTTATGTGCTAGCAACTCTATGTGTAGGCTTGTGAGCCCTAGAATGCACTTTCTTTCACCATCTAGTCCACCTAAAAGCTTTCTAAGTCAAATTCCTCCTCCATGCTTTGATAGGTCATGAATGGCTTTCTGTTACCCACCTAAGATGAAGGGATACTGCTAAATCAGGTTTGTGGCCAAGAAACTTTTACCTGGAGTGGCAAGAGAGGGACCACCTGTTCACCAGAGTCTCTGCAACATTTTCTTTTTCTTCTTTTTCTTCTTTTTTTTTTTTTTTTTTTTTTTTTTGGAATAGAGTCTCGCACTGTCACCCAGGCTGGAGTCCAGTGGCACAATCTTGGCTCACTGCAACCTCCGACTCCCAGGTTCAAGCGATTCTCCCGCCTCAGCCTCCTGAGTAGCTGGGTTACAGGTGCATGCCACCACACCCGCCTAATTTTTGTATTTTTAGTAGAGACGCGGTTTCAGGCTGGTCTCAAACTCCTGACCTCGAGATCTGCCCGCCTTGGCCTCCCAAAGTGCTGGTATTACAGGCATGAGCCACCACGCCCAGCCTCTGCAACATTTTCTAAGTCAGTACAGTAGTTCTTTGAACCACCTTTTCAGTCAAATAACTCATGAAAAAGTCCTCCAAGAACTTGTGACCTTCTGGATATTGTCAAAATCTCTACAGGTGTCCAGAGTCATCCAGAGCTGTACTGCAAACCACTGACTGGGTTCCACCATTATTAAAGCAAATGCAAAATATGCCATGCCCACCAAAAAGAATCCGGAAGCCATGGTATTTAGCTCTTTCCATCTTTCTTGCCTCCTGCAGGTGGGAGAGTACTGAGTATGATGCCCTCCTACAGCCTCTGGAGGACATGCCAGTGCCTAGAGGTACCAGTAGAGAGGGGCCATGAAAGAGCAGATGACAGTCAGGTGGCTGGGAATGACATTGTCCTGGGGTTTATTGCTTGTCACGAACTCTGCCACTGGGCAACATGTACGGGTCTGGACACGTACCTTCTCTGGATCCCTGCCCCATCAGCCAGCTATCTTATCTCCTGAAAGCTGGTAGGTGTTGGTCAGCATGGTGTAGCAGGACCAGGGTTATATTAACATTCCCTCTTAGGCTGAAACACCAGAAGTTAACACAGGAGTCCTCAGGTGTGCACATGCCAACCTCCCGATTGTTTTTCTTCTCATTCTAGATGTTCACCCTTGCTTTCTGGGACTTGAAATAACCCTACGCCACCAAATATTTATGCCTATTATCCACTTAGGGAAAACTTGTATGTCCCAAGTCCATAGGGTTAGTATTATTATCAGTATTATAACCACTAGTACTAGTATCATGATGATCATCATTCCTGTTAATATTCATCAAGATTTTTATTACTACCATTGTTAATATGGATTTTTCATTATTGTACAGCAAGGAATATAGTTTATCCATTCACAAATGGTGTTCAGTTACTACAGATGACTACAAGGCATGCTCTGCAGACATATACACATACAGCTCTCCTGGAGACCCAGCTTTGCCACCAATTGCTCTTTCATAAGATGAGCTCCCCCAATACCCACCAGTTTTTCAGGACTCGACCTGAGCTGGTTGGGCTAGAGCTGGAAAAGTTTCCTATTCTCAGCTGTACCTAGAAAAAGTTTAAAGACTCTTCAGAGGCCCAGTAATAGCTTTTGGCACCTTCCAAGACCAGGGAGGGTTTCTTGGCCGTTCAGAGCCATTCAAATATTCTAAGTAAACTCAAGGAACCAGAAACCCCACTTGCAGTCATGAAATACCAGTGAATGGCCTCTGTGAGTCTCTTCAAGTTTTTCAAAGATAACGGCCTGGAAAGGCTGGCCAGGAAGTCACCCAAGCCCACCCCTTTGCAGGATGTTCTATGTCAGCCAGGGACCCAGTGAATTGCCATTGAACAGAAGGGTGGAACAGAGACAGCATGCCAGAGTTTCTGGAAACATTCTAAGTGCCCTTGTTGGCCCAGAAAAGACGGTGCTGCCATACGAGGCACAGATATGGCAACTTAGCCACTCTAGGAACCACACAAGGTTTAAAGGCTCCCAGGAAGTCCAGGAAGGGCAAACATGGCCTTTTAGAGCCATCAGATTTTATTCTAAGTCTTCGTGGGAGACAGTGCACTTGGCTTCATAAAAACACCAGTGGAGGTGCTATCACTTGCCCCAGTATCCGGTCTTTTCCACCTCATCTCAGAGCCAGGCAGCCACCATTTCCCAAAGCTGCTGTGCAATGAAAGGGGAATATTCTAGGTGCTATCCTGTGCCCACGAAATTCTGTGGCTGCACTAAAGGCAGGAGTTGTCCTCCGGAATGCTCTTCAGGAATCTGACAACACTAGTCAAGATTAGAGAAGTTCAATTCAACGTCATACAAAACCAATCACACACACACAAAAAATGCATAGTGAGACAAAATGATGAACACACCTGCTAATAATCATGAATGACAATAACAACAATGATGATCTTAGTGATAATGCCACCAACACTGTTAATGGCAATAACAATAAACCTGAGGTAATGGGTGTTAGGGTCCCGATTCACTGATGTGAAGGATGGCGCCAATTTCTGGCCTTACAGAAATAAAGGAAAAGTAAACACCTGAAGGAGGAGGAGGTGAACCTGGAGCTCCTGCCGGCCTCTGGGCGCTCCTTGGTGGAAGGAGAGGGACTTGGTCATGAGCCTGCCCAGGATCCACCCGCACCAGAACCCGGGAGTCCCAGTCCCTGGATGGGCTCAGTCCCACCCAGGCCAGACGCCCGGGAGCCCGGGAGCCCCGGAGCCCGGGTCCTCCAGCCCTCGCTGCCGCCGCTCCTCGCGGAGCCCGGGCCCCCCGCGCCACCTCAGCCTCAGCGCGGCTCTGCGAGGGCAGCGCCAAGGATGCTCCAGGCTCAGCGAGGGCATCCGGCCCCAACAGGATACTGACGCCCTGAGGGCGCGGAACAGCGCGGCCTGCGCGGGGCCTGCCATCTTGGGCCTTGCAAAAAGAGCGGCCTCTTTAACGCCCCCACCGGAACCTCCCCGGAGGCCCCAGCCCCAAAGCCAGGGCGACGGCGCCTCCCTCACCCTGGGTAAAGAAAACTCAGGTCCTCCCTGGAGACCCGGCAACCCGCGGGAAGCAGACCGCGCATGAGCCCTGCATGGCCGGAACGATGGGTTTCATTGCCCTCTGCCGGCCATGAGGTGGCAGCACAGGATGTTTGGCCTTTACTGCTTAGCGGTGGACCTGAGTCTGAATCACTGAAATTCAGGTATGGATTATTCAGTACCTTTCTTTTGGAAGATCAAATGGAAATTGAGTACGATATCTTGTGCTTTAATTAAAGAAGATGGGAATAAAGAAACAAATTCGAAAGTTAGTATACAAAAGTCGATTGATTCCCTCTATGTGAAGGGAAGAAGAGCTTGAATAAGAGAAGCATTTTGTGTTATGCTTTAATGCTGCAGATCTACCACCATGCATTTGTCAAATCCCCTAGAATTTCACAGCACAAATAGTACATCTTAATGTGGCTCAGGACTACATATAATGTCAGCCACAGTTTGAGGGTAAATTACATATTTAATTAAATAGATTAAACAATAAATAATGTTGTGAGCTCTACCTGGACACAATCCTTGCCGCTCCAACCAGCTTGCCAAAGGCTTGAATTTCTTGCTCATTATCCTCACACTTGACATAAACCCTGGCTGCTGAGTAAAATCAATCACTTGTGGAGATTTTTTAATATAATGATGTGTCAATTTCAACCATGGATAAGGCCATTTAGCCTTAGTAAGGCCTATCATATTAAGATTGTGCCTGTTTTGCAAAATTTCAAGTCATCATCCCACTTATTATTCAGGAAACGTTTTCTCTTGAGTTTTAGGTTCAGTACTGAGGCTCCTTGATGGATAATACATTTTCCAATTCTGAGGACAAGGCAGAGGAGGCCCCATCTGTGAGAACTTTCATTTTGCTTCTGGAAAAGTACATTGAACCAAATATAGGAAAGGCTTGCATGGTGGCTGACAGGTTCGGCTGTTTTATCATGCTGGTGTTTTATCTTCTGGACAGAAGTAAAAGGAACACAGCTGTGTCTGTCTCTGCGTAATAACTCAGGACTGACCTGAGTAAACTCTGGGGTGTCATGAGATGAACTGCTACCTCCACTTAGAGAGGCTTCAGGGACAAAATTTCAAGAGATTTCTGAGGGATAGAAGAGCAGGGCTGCCTTATTCTCTGATCCCAGGTAACTACTCAGAGACAGAGGCAAGGGCTGGGGACACCCAAATGCATATACTAGGTGTCTTTGATCCAGCCTCCGTTTCCTTGCTAAATCTATGCAATGACACACTGAGAAATCTGGCAAGTGGGGCTGAAGATCCCTGATGTGTCAGTTCCAGGGTTGGATGGAAACAAGTGGTTTTAGTGGACATTGAAGTAAAGGGAGGTGAGCTGTGAGGAAAGAGCCATTGAAGACTGGGGAGACTCAGAAGTTGGGGTAGAATCTCGACCCATAAGCCAAGGAGTGCAGATGCAAATCGATTTGTTAGGGCTGCATAAATGAAAGAAGGACTTCACCAACACACTAAGTTTTTTCAACAACCGATTGTATTCTTTGAATATTTGTAAGTATTGATCTTTTGGAAATGTTTAATGAGATTTCTTACATTATTCTGCATTCAATTTATGCCCAGGTCACTTTGCTATTATACATTTATGTGCTGCATTTTTATGAATAGACATTTTCTCAAATTTCTGAATTATTTTGCTAAACTATGTGTTAAGAGTTTTTTCTAGAGGTCCACCTTCTTGACTCACTTTTCTGATGAGAAATCTATCAGGTTTCTCCACAGTGATTTTCAAGTTTGATAGCTCCTCAATGTGAGAAACTTAATGTCAACTAAGAAATGAATTACCCCTAAAGAATCTTCTCCTTTCAAGATGCTAACCGTGTTTTGTCCAGTGTGAAATCTCACATGTGCCACAAGCGTTTCTCTGTGAAGAAAGGATTTCTCATGATTTTTCAAGGCATAACTTCTCCAGTAAGAAGTGTTTGGTATTCCAAGAGAATTCATTGCCCTTGGAAAGACTTTCCCTTCTTATTTAGCTTATAAAGGATTTCCTCTCTTATTTTCCATTTTAGCAGCATTTTATCACTGTGTTTTCTTGTGAACATCAAGCCTAGTGCTTGGCTGAATGTTTATTCACAGAAAATATAAATAAAGGGTTCATCCAAGTAAAGTTTTCTATGTTATTTGACAACAAATTGCACATAAAAACATTTTCACACTGAACGCAGAGCTAGAGATTCTCTACCTGAAAGTTCCACACGTTTTAAGTTATTAAAACTGTTGCTGAAGACTTTTAGTTTATTATGTTGACAGTTTCAGCTCTCTCATGTCATTTATGATCAGATCACTAACAAGTCTTTGGTACATACGTGTCATACAATTTCTCTTCCATATGAATTTATTGATGTGGACTGAAGAATAAAGGTAACTGAAGTAACGTCCATGTTGATTATAGTAATTCTTCAAAATGTGAGTCCTTTGGCATGTTTAGATGTTACAACTACAGCTGAAGTCTCTTCCATATTCCTTACATTCGTCATTCCTAATACCATGTCATCTAAACTCAGAATATGTTCTGAAGATGTTTATAATTTTCTCTCCAGGGTGAATTTTCTGATGTTATTTAAGATTAGTACACTGACTGAAGGCTTTCCCACATAAATGACATTCATATGGCTTTTCTCCAGTGCATGTTCTCTCATATCATCTAAGGTCAGAAGATAGACTGAAGGCTTTCCCACATAGAAGACAAGCATGTGATTTCTCTTCAGTGTGAATTCTTGTGTGTCCTCTAAAGCCAGAGCTTTGACTAAATACCTTCCCACTTTTATCACATTCATAACGCTTTTATCCAAGGTGAGTTCTCATATCTTAGAAGGTTAAAGGATTGAATAAAGCCTTTCCCACACTGATGACACTTATATGGTCTCTCTCCCCTGTGAGTTTTCTCATGTCTTCTAAGGTGAGAACACAGAGTGAAGGATTTTCCACATAGATGACATGCATATGGCCTCTCTCCAGTGTGAGTCATCTTGTGCCATCTAAGGTGAAAGCAATTAGTATAGGCCTTTTCACATATATTACATTGATATGATTTACCTTTAGTATGAATTTGTTTATGTGGTTTAGGGGACAACTGATTACTAAGGGATTTTCCACACTGTTTGCTGACGTAGGGTTTCTTTCCACTCTGAGTTAACAAACACTGAGTCATTGTGGAACTGTGAGTGCAATCTTCTCCCAAATCATTACATTCAAAGGGATCCTCCAGAATGAGAGAGTTCTCCTTTAGGGACAAAGATTAAAAGCTTTTAAAGATTTACCGATATACATCTATACATTCATTTCACCACCTTTGAATCCTAGACCAACCATTCAGTGGTAGAGCCCAGTTGAAATCTTTCCAATGTTACTTGTGTGAAAGGAAATTAAATTTTGGCACCCCAAACTCATTCAACCAGAGGAAAAAATCAAGCTGGGAACAGGGTCCCACAAACCTGCCTCCCCCTTCTGGTTCCTAAATAATATGGCTACAAGATGAAAAGCTACATGCCTCCCCCATATTTTGCCCACAAGGAAATTCCTCATGAGCTGTTACAA
Source organism: Theropithecus gelada (assembly GCF_003255815.1). Taxonomy (NCBI): domain Eukaryota; kingdom Metazoa; phylum Chordata; class Mammalia; order Primates; family Cercopithecidae; genus Theropithecus; species Theropithecus gelada. The sequence goes on along the minus strand of NC_037670.1, from coordinate 54,238,771 downwards.
TTACACCATGGCAATGCAAACTGATAGCTTGTTTTTACAGGCGCAGTCATCCCCAGTTCACCAGACACAAATGCATATCCGATTGTTTCCCTGCCCCATTTTGCCTATGTTGTCTTATATAAAATGCAGCTCTCCTGCATTATTCCTCTGCCTCATTTGTTTATGTCATCTTATGTAAAAAAATCCAGATTCACTGAGCCAGAAAAATGCATGAATTACTATTTTTTCTACCCACCTTTTACATGAAAATTGTGTACTTCTCAATATCCCACCCTTTCCCCTTTTAAATTTAGAGAAAATCATCTTTGGAGAAAGGTATACACCTGTCCCCCAGGTGCATGTCCTTAACTCTGGCAAATAAATCTCCTAAAATGATTGAGACTTGTCTCGTCATTTTTCTCGATTGACACTTGCGTACACATTATCCCCTGTAGATACAGATATTTTCTCTTTTGTAAGATCCCAACTGCAGAGTTATTCCATTAATTGTGATGATATCAATATCTTTCAAAGTCTGAGCATGAGCAATGTATATGCACTTGTTCTATTTTAAAAATCTCATGTTATGGTTTAGAACACAGGTCACTTTATTTACTGAATTCAAACTATCAAATTTTTTTGCTTAGAAAGCACTTAATGCCAGCCTAATTACACTCAGGTGACTGTGCGTCATTACTAACTTAACCCATTACCAGGTCTTTAACTTAGATGACTGGTGTACACAGCTATAAAACTCACCACTGTCATACCGGTGGATGCGTCTTTTCTGATAGGATGCATGGATATCGTGTGTTTTTTCTCAAGGGCACTTTCCTTGTCTGAAATAATTGAAAAATAAATTGTTACCTTGGTATTATGGTAATAAAATTGTTTGAAAAACCCCAAGGCCCGTTTACTTTGTTTCAAAAATTGACACTTAGATGTGGCAAATGTGTCAAATGAAGAAAATACTTCAATAGAAGAAACAGATTGTACAGCGTCAGCAATTAGAAAAGAGTTTTAAAATTAAAATGTGAAAGGAGTTAAAATGGAGATGAGATATCAGGCAGGTAAATAGAGGGATAGTCTTCACAGGGGTATCGGGAAAAGAGTCAGCATGTGACAGTTTAACCCCAGCAAGTACATGAATTATCCTTTTCCTGAAAGTAAAAGAAAAGGCAAGAGGACACAAGAGTAGTATCTGACATATGAACAAAATGATAATAACATCTAAGGAATTCTGCTCCAGTAGCTTAACCTACATTTTAGAAATTACCACTCATTTAATAAAACCACTAATTAATATTTGACTGATATTATTCATTGACAAAGCACCTCCTCCTATTAGAGCACAGGACCCTGCTGCTTACCCAGATTCTGGCCTTGGAGAAATTGTCTTCCATCCCACCAGAGCTCTCTTCCTTGCTCCAGCTGCAAAGTTATATAGGATTTGCTTATCTGCTACCCTGTTAGTGGAAACAGTACATGTGTTTTGAGTTCACTGTCAATAAATGTGCATTATCACCAACTGTAAGGCAAGCTATCAAGGAAGAATAAAAACAGTGAAGGTCAGCTCAGGCCACAAGATCTAGAACACAGAAAACTCCCCAGGATTTTTCTGACCCAACGTGAGACTAGAAAATAAATCCAAATGAAAGGTCCATCAGGAAAAGGAAATTCAAAACAGGACCTATGAATGCTGAGTCCATGCCTAAGTTCCAAGACACAATGCATAATACACAGTCTTTTCAGAAAGAGATTAATTAAATCTCTGCACAGTATGTTTATTATTATTCTTATGCAGAACAAAAAAAAAATTCGATTTACAAAAATAATTGGTGTTCTATACAGAAAAGATATTGCTATTGTTTTCACTAATTGGTCTCAGCCTAAGCATAGCGACTAAAGCAGAAGAGTTACTTAGAAAATATTTAATTAAATACATTGAAAATATTCATTAAGTTCCCAGGTCTGTTCTGAGTATTAGAGACTGAGTACCAATGAAACCATGAAATCCTTGTCAAGATTACATTCTAATTGAGTGACAAACTAAATAAAACAAAATAAAATAAAATAAAGATATTTCTTTCAGACAGATTTAGAGAGCTCAAACTTTTTTCAGATAAGATCTGTGAGAGAATCAGAGAAGAGATTAGAGTGAGATATGGGGAAGCTGTTCCAACACTTATTGAAAGAATGAGTCAATGTGTGTCTACATACGTATGTGAATGTTGAGGGACTCACGGAGGGACACCAGGTGACTGACGTTTTCCAGCATCACATCTCTGTACAGCTTTCTCTTGGATGTGTCCATCATGGCCCACTCTTCCTGGGTGAAGTCAATAGCTACATCTTCAAAAGTCACTTTGTTCTAAAACATCACAGACATTTTCGTTTAGACAGAGAATCCCTTTTAATGTCCAGAGGAGGAAGGCTGAGATGACAAAGGTAGGAGCTGGGTATGCAGAACACTCAGTGTTTTAGGTTCCAGCAAGTTCATTCTCAATACTAAGCTGGTATCTGCCTTTCAGATTCACTCACAGAGACATACCCACTCTTAATCCATTAAACTTTACTACGAAGAAATATCACATGAGATGTGGCATAATATAGCCCAGATATTTTTCAGTAATGTGTTAATCACCTGTACATAACTGATTATAAAATTGTCACTTGAACCTTCATAAATAAAACAAATTTACCATGAATTTCAAGTAAATTACAGATTTGTCACAAGGCAAATAACCACGATTTACTACTTTTTAAACATGACCGTGATTAAATGAATTATTTCTGTAGATAAACCACAGGTTTCTCACCAATCAAATGGTTAAAAGACCTATTATGTGCTTTGAATAATCTAAAGAAGTAATAGAAAACATGTTTCCTATCTAGCAAATATTTATTAAATACAGGTCATTGGTCCCTTATTCGTTAAAAAGTTAGAAAGTAATGAACCAGATTCCAGCATTCTTCAGAACTGAACAAGTTTTATGCAGAATATAGGATTCAATTCATACATAGAGTCACTCTAATGTTATGTAATTCAGGTGTTCATGACAAGGCTTAAAGACAGTCCAGGAGCACAAGACAAGACCGCTGAGGCTGCTATACTGAGGAAGTCTTAGTCTGATGATTCCTGTGATATGAAGCCTCCTGTTCTCAACTTTCTCTGGGCAATCCAAACATCAGTTATCACTGCCTCTCTTTTAACTTTACCTTGTCACTTGGCTTGTTCAAGGACAAAAAGGCCTCTTTACTGTTTTGTTTTTTTCTAACCAGCCCTTATAAAGCATTTCCACAGAACCCTAAATTATACTATATCTACTATATTCCTTCTCCTGAGTGTGCCACCATAATTAAGTAATTGTATTTCTTATATGTTACTTTCAGTTACCAGAAGGCAAAAAGGTTAATTACAAAAGGTAAAACGAATGGGGATAAGAATAATAATGACTCTTTAGTTGTCCTTTTGCAAAGTCTTTAAAAGCATAAATATATTTTATCAAACTCTCCTTTTTCCTCAACACTGTGCAGCTCTTGCCCAAGGCCTATCACACGGGATTTATTGAACTCAGCTGCTAGAACATCAGCCTCATTATTGGGCTGTGATCTTTTGCTCTTCACACATCTCTATTGCCTGCATGCATCACAATCCTAAGTCTATTTCAGCCAACGGGACAGTTAATGGGTCAATTATTTCCCTATGAGGTTATAGGATGGATAGAAGAAAAAGAAATACATAAATGAGACCTCTCATGTCTTTTTTTGTAAATAGCCTGCATAGGGGCTGGAATAAAGTAGTGTAATATTAGAAATTATGTTGATAATTTAGGAATCTTTGACACATGATACCCAACCTAGAGTCCTGAGAAAACTTAATTGGAGGCCAGATACCTGAAACTCTCCTGATTGCATTTGGAACACCCAGGCTGGGTGGATTTTGCATCATAAAAACAAACAAAAAAAAGAATAAAAATGAAACACCCATGCAAACTGGAGAAAACTGCCCATTTGCCATCAATATGGGTATAATTTCAGTAGAAAGAGGCATCCCCTACTCACTAGTGAATGCATTGTCAAGAACTCAGTTTCTCTCTGTCTTCTTCTGGATTTCCACTTGCAGACACTTCCGGCACTAAGAAAAGCTGAGGTTGGAGAAAGAACACGTGAGACACCAGCCTTGTACATAATTTTCAGACCAACCTGTGATGAAAAGCCAGACCTTCACTGAAGTGTGACACCATCTGCACCACAGCCTAACCAACAGACACAAACACACAGAGGCCTCTCCTCTTTTCCCATGATCAAAATTAGGAAGCCTATGACTATGGTTTCTGACAAAGAAGGAACACAGATATCTTGTGAATGAGAACATCAAAAGCACTGAGTTTTGTATGTTAATTGACACAAGTCCAGATATTCAATTCCCTCACTGATTTTAAAACACAGGGATCCCTGACTCTGCCCATATGTGGAATATGATTTCTACCTGTAGATAAACACTGTGGGATTTCTCAGATTTTATTATCCCAGCTTTATGCCCTAGCAATGTTTCTCCAACACCAATCACAGCCTTCTGAAGCCTTACTCCACTTTTACTTTCTCTCAATTTCAACTTTTGTATTTCCCCTTGGAACTCGGAAATCAATCAAGTAAGAATCTGTTTTAGGGTCAAGTGCAGTTGCTCTCACTTGTAATCCCAGCACTTTGGGAGGCCAAGGCAGGTGGATCACTTGAGGTCAGGAGTTCGAGACCAGCCTGGCCGAAATGGTGAAACCCCATTTCTACTAAAAATACACAAATTAGCTGGGCATGGTGGTGTTTGCCTGTAATCCCAGCTACTCAGCAGGCTGAAGCAGAAGAATTGCTTAAACCCAGGAGGCAATTACAGTGAGCCGAGATCCTAACACTGCATTCCAGCCAGGAGGACAGAGCAAGACTCTGTATCCCAAAAAAAAACAAAAAAACAAAACAAACAAACAAACAAAAAAAACTTTTAGAATGGGGATAATCAATTCAGGAATTTATTTCACTTGGAGGGTCAACACTCCCATTGTGCTGATCTAGCCCTTAAAATCCCCTGCATCAGAAATTCACAGCAGTACCCTGGGTCATGGTGTTTCTGTCCTGTGTATACAGTCACAATCCTCTACGATGCTCAGAAAATACAAAATGACTTAGGGCTGAGAGAAATTTAGCAGCTCAATCTGATATTTTACTAAGGTGGTATCTAAAATTCTTGCAATCATGGTTTATATTAGTCTTTGTTAGCTGCAATATCTCTGATTATCATGATACATATTTGCTGAGAAATACTGATATCCATGTGTATATTCATACATAGATATGTAGGTATATAGATGGGTATGTTTATATGAACGCATGTGTTTGAGATGGGGGAAAACATGCATGTATTATTTCCCTGCTAAAAATATAAAAATAATTAAATATATTTTATGTACAAATGATAATTATGTGTCATAAACAAAAAGTTAACTGACCCATTTGTACATGAAGTCCAGGAAAAATAAAAACATTGCATTTTTTTTGTATTGTATTGTATTACTTGTGACATTGTGCTTACAGATGTACATAAATTTCCTTATTTAACCCTTATAATAACCCTGCTGATTATAGTTTATTTACCAGTTTAATAAATGATCAACAGAGTTTGACAAATATGACAAAATTACAAAACTAGAAAATGACACAGCAATACTTTTAATTATATTCTGCCTTGTCACTGCCTCTTCTTGCTTTTTTACAAAATTACTCCCCTAATCAAGGTTCTCTATGATTCTGGGGACTCCAGGATTTAGACCCCAGTTCCCAAACTTCACTGTGTCTATTTTTACTGCCACATTTTAATGCACATTTACAGACTTCAACAAGCACTTTTCAATATCAACTTTTTTCTTATTCCTTGGACAATTTACTACATCTGTTCATCAAGACTCCAGTAACATATGACTCCATCTGCCTGTCCCTTCCATGAATGTACCTAACAGTACATGTATTATGTAGTCTATAATTCAAGCAGAACAGATATTCCTTCAAAAAAATAAGGTATTAGAGAATGCCTACAAAGCTTCAGTGAAAGCAGCTGTAACCCTTAATATTATTACCATGTAAACTCTTCCTTGAATATCAAAATAAGATTTGGACTTTAGAGAATATTTGTGTGTGATTATAACCCAAACATGAACTAAAAGTAATTTAAATGGTCATATACAGACTGTGCCAGGGACAAAAAAGGACAAATATTATAAGAAAATTAAAGCACACTTATTTCCTAAAGGACTTTTGTGATGAATCTATAAAATTGTGTGGAATCTATAAAAACTATTTCAAGATATAGAGATTAAATATATTTCAAAACACATACATACACAAGCAATCTTTAGGATAAATTTTTTAAAACGTATGTTATGGGTCTAAAATGTTCATTAATTCATGGAAAAATGTATTGACAAACTTCTCACCAGAGCAGGAATAACAACTTACGTATTTGGTGACTTCAAGATGAGAGCCTGCACAGCTTAGTATCTCCCTCCAGATCTCTCTCTCTCTCTCCTTTTTTGTTTTTTGACAGAGTTTCGCTTTTGTTGCCCAGGCTGGAGTGCAATGGTGAAATCTCAGCTCACTGCCACCTCCAACTCCCAGGTTCAAGCTATTCTTCTCCCTCAGCCTTCCAAGTAGCTGGGATGACAGGCATGTGCCACCACGCTTGGCTAATTTTGTATTTTCAGTCGAGACGGGGTTTCTCCATTTTGGTCAGGCTGGTCTGGAACTCCTGACCTCAGTTGATCCACCCACCTCAGCCTCTCAAAGTGCTGGGATTACAGGTGTGAGCCACAGCGCCAAAAGTCATGAGGAAGGAGCCATTCTGCATCCTCAATATTCCCTTAATATTTTAAGGACACCCATAACAATTAAGAGGCTGACTTGCGACTTCCTAGCCCTTTCAGGGCTATTTAGGCACACCTTAGTGAAGTATTAGGAATGCAGTATTAGGTCTCAAGTTCCTGGACACCAAAACCATGTTCTCCAACAGATCTTCAGTACAAATAGCTGATGTCTATATTCTTTTGCCTGTCCTTTCCCTTCCTTTTAATTCAGAACTGCGGTCTTGAAAAGTGCTATTATTTAGTAGATTCTCTCAATTCTCAACACCAGCGCTATACAGTGTTGAGTAACATCTCAGGTGCTAGGGAAACAGCAGCTGACATTCTAGCAATGCACAAATAGAAAAGCAAAGATCACCACAGAGTAAAAGAGAATAGATTTTTTAAAAGTATGAAACCGAAACGAATATATATCAGATTACACTATAAATGGAAAATCCTATTATCTTGACTGGATTGCAAGTCAAAACCTCTCATGGCTTCCAATATCCAATATATTCAAAGCAGTTCAGGAATGGTGAAAGTGGAATGGAATTTAAAATTATTCTAAGGTTGCATGTGTGAAAGCACCATGCCCTGAAACAAAATATTTATTTTTAAAGTGCATAATGAACACTGCATACAAAGTTTGTATAACAAGAGAAAGAAAAATTCTCACATTTTAAAAAAAGGAATATGCAACATATTTACATATAATAAAATAAAATTAAACTAAAATAACAGCCATGGAAGACACAATCTGACCTCTGAATATCAAGGGAGAAATCTCTATTAAATAAACTTGGCACAATTTTTAAAGTAAGTTATGAAAAATAATAATGCCTGACTATAGTATGTAAAAGTACCAACACAATAAAGCTAAAACAATATCTGTGGAAAAATTATTTGCTGTACATTATTTTTAAAAAATGATTTAAGTACTTTCCTCAAGAAGGTAAATGAATGAAATTTAAAAATTGCCTGAGAAAATCAGTGAAAGAAAATGAATATAGAGAAGCAGAATATAATTTAACTATAAAGCACACAAATAGAATTTAAAAATAAGGCCGGGCACAGTGGCTCATACTTGTAATCCCAACACTTTGGGAGGCGGAGGCAGGCAGATCACCTGAGGTCAGGAGTTTGAGACCAGCCTGACCAACATGGAGAAACCCCGTCTCTACTAAAAATAGAAAAAAAAAAAAAAACCAGGCGGGCGTGGTGGCACATGCCTGTAATCCCAGCTACTAGGGAAGCTTAGGAAGGAGAATCACTTGAACCTGGGAGGCGGAGGTTGCGGTGAGCTGAGATCATGCCATTGCACTCCAGCCTGGGCAACAAGAGCAAAACTCTGTCTCAAAGAAATAAAAAATAAAAATAAAATAAAAATAAGTAGCAGCCAACATGCCCAACATGATTTTCTGTGATGAAAGAAATTCTCTGTATCTACACTTTCCAATGCAGTAACTACCACACATATGTAGTTACAGAATTTCTAGTTTGGCCACAAATTTGGCTATTACTACTAAGGATATACCATTTAGTTATTTAATTATAATTAATTTACAGTTTATAGCCACATGTGACTAGTAGTTACTCTATTGGTCAATGCAGATCTAGAATCTTGGAGAAGGCAGTTAAAATAATGAGATATGGTCAAAACAAAAATGGAAAAGGCACACAAATAGTGAACACAGAATATGAGAATGTGAAGTAACAATTCACACAGTAAAATTTAATAATGAGATGCTGCCTTGATGGGACACATGTCTAATGATATTCAAGGCTTGTCTTGTTACAGGTAGAAGAGCAGGAGCAGGGCAGGAGAGGGCTCTTCCCCTACCCACTAGAAATGTCAGGTGATGGCCTGTTAATGATCACTTTGCCTCTCTAAAAATGAGAATTAGGCAGCACCAGAAAGAGGCCATTTCATGATGGTCTACACCTGTCAACATCAAAAATATTAGTTAAATGCAGACTCCAGGAAGAAGCAACTTCTTGGGCATTCATGTTAAGAGACAAAAATGGCAAAGTATAATCTTCCGGGGACACACTCCACTGGAAAAGGAAAGACAGCCTCAGATGGACATGCATCTAACTCCCTAAACACACCGTGCATGCTCAATTTCAAAGGGTAAGGAAAGCACTGTGCATGCCGGAAACTCTCCCTAAAGGTAGAATCATGGGAAAGAGGCAAGCCCATCCCAGGATCAAGGTTAAAGGCCCTTCTCTTTTCTCTCTTGGACCTTCAGGCATCCACTTGGGTCTCTTCCAAGAGAATTTTCCTTTCCTTTCTGTTCTAAAGCCTTTTTAAATAAACTTCCACTCCTGCTCTGAAACTTAGTCTCTTTTTCCGCTGTATGCCCCTCAGTCGAATTCTTTCTTCTGAGGAGGCAAGGACTGAAGTTGCTTATGGACCCATGCAGATATGCTGCCAGTAACTCAAATCTCTTCTACTGGTAACAGTATCATTGTAAGGGAATGAGGCCAGTTCACATCTCAGTGCTCGGAGAACTCACCAAAAATAAAAAGTTGGAGGATGCTGTGAACTTATCTACCTTCCAAGGCAAGTCCCACAAGCAAGCAGCAAGACTCTCTTCCCCCAAGGTCTTAAACTCTTCTGATGCTCCTTCTCTGGGAAAATGCACCCTCTGATTGGCTTCCCCTTATATAGGAAAAAACAATTAATAAACCTAATTAGCACTACATTCCAAGAGACATGCCCTGACTGCACAGATACTGAACCTCATCAAAACTTCATTCTGGAGACACACCCGGGTCAATTTGATTGGATTTTTGAGACAACTACTAAAAATCCCAAATAAACTTGGACACCAAAGAGTTAAGGCTATTTTGAAGGAAAAATAGGAAGATTCATTCCTTTTTTCATTCATAAGTACTTTTTTTTTTTTTTTGAGATGGAGTCTTGCTCTGTTGCCCAGGCTAGAGCGCAGTGGTGCGATCTCGGCTCTCTGCAAGCTCTGCCTCCCAGGTTCACGCCATTCTCCTGCCTCAGCCTCCCGAGTAGCTGGGACTACAGGCTCCCGACACCACGTCCGGCTATTTTTTTGTATTTTTTTTTAGTAGAGATGGGGTTTCACCCGTGTTAGCCGGGGTGGTCTCGATCTCCTGACCTCGTGATCCACTCACCTCGGCCTCCCAAAGTGCTGGGATTACAGGCGTGGGCCACCGCATCCGGCCTCATAAGTACTTTTGAGTGTATTATATGTACTAGAAAGCATTCACAGTCATGGGGTACAGCAAGAAACCAGACAAACTAGAGTCTTATGGAGACTCTATATTCTAAAATTATTTGGAAGTAAACTGGACTTGAAAACAAATGGAAAGTGAATAGATATAAAAAGTTTCAGTATTCATGATGATGTAAAAAAATAAAATATATTGCAGAAATGAAGTCAGGAAGTGTTAGGCGTCATATGGTACTTTTAAGGCCATTGGTATCCTCTGAAATTCAAGCGGGCTGAAGACATTTGCATAACTAAAAGGAAAGCAGATGCTAATAGAAGACAATGAAGAAAGAGCCTGAAAGGCATTTCAGAGACCTTGGCTGGTGGTAGCCCCTCCCTTCAAAGGTCTGGAGGCCTATAAGGGAAGACTGGTTTTGTGGGCTGGGCCTAGGGCTGCACCACCCCAGGCAAACGCAGGACAGTGCTCACAGTATTCTACCTCCCAACCCCTCCAGCTCCAGCCGCAGCTAAAAAGGCCCCAGACACAGTTTGGGTCACTGCTTTGAGGGTGCAAGCCATAAGCCTTGGCAATTTCCATGGGATGTTAAACCTGCAGTTGCACAAAGTACAGGAGTGCGCTGCTGATAAAGACATACCCGAGACTGGGCAATTTACAAAAGAAAGAAGTTTAATTGGACTTACAGTTCCACATGGCTGGGAGGAGGCAGAAGGCGAAAGGCATGTCGTACATCACAGCAGGCAAGTGAGAGAATGAGAGCCAAGCAAAACTGGTTTCGCCTTATCAAACCATCAGTCCTCGTAAGACTTATTCACTACCACGAGAATGGTATGGGAGAAACTGCCCCCATGATTCAATTATTTCCCACTGGGTCCCCCCACAACATGTGGGAATTGTGGGAGTACAATTTGAGGTGAGATTTGGGTGGGGACACAGAGCCAAACCATATCAGAAACCTTCACCTGGATTTCAAAAGATGTATGAAAAAGCCTGTATGTCCAGTAGAAGCCTGCTGGGGTGAAGACCTCATGGCAAAAGTCTACTACAGCAGTGCAGAGGGAGAATATGGGGTAGGAGCCCCCACAGAGTCCCCACTGGGGCACTGCCTAGTGGAGCTCTGAGAAGACGGCCACCATCCTCCACACCCCAGAATGATAGATCCACTGACAGCTTGCACCCTGAGCCAGGCACTCAACGCTAGCCCTTGACAGCAGCCATGGGGACTGACCTTTGTATCCAAAAGAAAATAAATTGTTCTACCATAAAGACATGTGCACTCATATATTTATTATAGCATTATTCGCAATAGCAAAGACATGAATATTTTCTCTATCATTGGATAGAGAAAATGTAGTATATGTACACCATGGAATACTATGCAACCATTAAAAAAATTATGTCCTTTGCACCAACACGGATGCAGCTAGAGGACGTTATTCTAAAATAATGCAGGAAGAAAAAACCAAATACCATATGTTCCTAGTTATAAGTAAGAACAAAGCACTGATTACACATGGATGTAAAGATGGGAACAACGGATACTGGGGACTACAAGAAGGGGAAGGGAAGGTGGGGACCAAGACCTGAAAAATATATACACCATGAAATACTATGTTTTCTACCTGGGTTACAAGATCATTCATACTCCAAGCCTCAGCATCACACAATGTGCCAATGTAAAACCCTGCACATGCATTCACTGAATCTAAAATAAAAGTTGAATTTTTTTTTAAATAGGTGAACATCTGAATAGACGTTTCCCAGAAGAGATACAAATGGCCAACAAATATATGACAAAATTCCTACCATTTCTAATTGTCAGGGGGATGCAAATAAAAACCACCATGAAATGTCACCTGACACCTCTTAGAATAGCTGTTATTGAAAAGATGAATAGTAAGTATTAGTGAGGATGTGGATAAAAGATAACCCTTGTAGACTCGTGGTGGAAATACAAACTACTATGGCCATTTTGGATAATAGTATGAAGGTTTCTCAAAAAATTGTTAAATAAAACTACCTGCTGATGAGGCTGTTGAGATACAGGAACACTTTTACACTGTTGGTGGAATGTAAATTAGTTCAACCATTGTGGAAGACAGTATGGTGATTCTTCAAAGACCTAGAACCAGAAATATCACTTGACCCAGCAATCTCATTACTGTGTATATACCCAAAGGAATATAAATCTTTCCGTTATAAAGATGCATGCACACACATGTTCATTGCAGCACTAGTCACAATAGCAAAGACATGGAATCAATCCAAATGTCCCTCAATGATAGACTGGATAAAGAAAATGTGGTACATATACACCATGAAATACTATGCAGCCATAAAAGGGAATGAGATCATGTCCTTTGCAGGGACATAGATGGAACTGGAAGCCATTATCCTCAGCAAACTCACCTGGGAACAGAAAATCAAACACTGCATGTTCTCACTGACAAGTGGAAGCAGAACAGTGAGAACACATGGATACTGAGAGGGGAACAACACACACTGGGGCCTGTTGGGAGGCAGGTGGAGGGAGAGTATCAGGATAAATGGGTAATACATATATGCATTGGAATATTATTCAGTGTTACATAATAATGAAACCCTGTCATTTGTGACAACATGGGTGGACTTCGAGGGCATTACATTATATGAAATAGGCCAGCCACAGAATGACAATTACTATATGATTTCACTTGCATTTGAAATCTAAAATAGACAAACTCACAAAAGCAGAGAGTAGAATGGTGGTTGCCAGGGGCTGTGGTGCAGGGGAAATGGGTAGATGTGGTTAGAGCACAAAGTTTCTCATATACCATATAAGTAAGTTCTGGAGGTCTCATTTACAGCATAGTGTTTATAGCTAAGAATACTGTATTGCATACTGAAAATTTGCTAAAAGGGTGGATTTTGTGTTCTTACCAAAATTTCTTACCAGTAATAATAATAGTAATAATAATGGGGGGGACTTTGGGCGGTGAAGGATATGTCTATAATCTTAAGGGTAGTGGTATTCATGATGTATACTTATCCCCAGACTCATTGAGATGCATACCTTAAACATGCACAGCTTTTTAAATGTAATCATAACTCAACAAATTGGGTTAAAAAAAAAAAAGAGGGGGTTGGTTAAAAAATTTAAAAGGAGGGGTAGATATTCCCTTGTTTTTCTCTCTTGGCTGTTTTCTTTCCTGCTGCCTGGAATTAAAAAATGATAGGTGGGCATTTAGCAGCCAAACTGGAGTCTCTTCTAAAGTACAGCAGAGCAGACAGTTGGAAGGGGCCTGCATCCCTAATGAATTTGGCAAGCATCTGTACCAGCCATGATAGGTGTAACTATAGATTTAAGTGAGAAAGAAATAAGCTTCTGCCTTGTTTAAGCCACTTTGTTCAGACATTAATTTCATATGCATGTAGAGAATATATGCTCCTTACGAGTAGGAAAAATGTTTATGCCATGTGGTTCATAATGGGTGTTCAGCAATGTAGGATGATCCTGATTATGATGACAATGGTGACAAACAGCATGAAATAATAAGGAATGAAAAAAGTGGTTTAATAGTTGTATACAGTTACTTTATTTAAAGATTCTGCTGCTAATATCATTCAATGTATTTGTATGCCGGTGGGAGTTTTATTAGATGTAGACTAAGAAAGTTTACATTATTTAATGAAAAATACTAGATCAATTTTTAAAAACAGTAAAAATATCATGAGATGGAACTAAGCATCTGTATTGCAAAGCAACTCTCCCAGTTGATTTTATGCATAGTAATGATTGAGAATCCCCTGATCTGGATCCAACAGATCTCAACCTTTACAGCTGCTATCAAGGAAGCACCTAAGGAAGACAATTTTCCTGACTATACCCATACCTCCAGTTAGTAATAGATCTGGAGATCTAGAACCCAAATCCAGACCTCCTGCTTCCATGTGCAGTGGTCTTTCGCCGTTCTGTTTTGTTCCACTTGGTGAAGAGGATTTGAGAATAAATGGCCACATGATTGAACTCCCTCCTCTGCTCTGAGGAATATAGCCTTGTCCTAGCAAGCAAGAAAATCATACAGTAGTGGAAGAGGCAAATATACATTCATTAATCTAACATACAAGGCAGTAAGCACTGTAACATCAACAAAGCACTGTGGGGTTTCAGACCAGGAGCAAGTGGGGTGATTAATTCTTAGCAGGGCTAGTGAAGTCTGGGAAGTGTTCACTAACAAAATGTCTGATCATTAACGAAAGCAACTGGTTTCTCAACACAGTCTAATTTATTGTAACAATATAAATGGTTGTTTGTTCATAAACTTTCATCTTTTGCCAAAATGTTTGTAGCTTATATTCCCATTTAACAAGGTTTTCTGGCCAAAACTGTGCACCCACATCAGTCCTCCCATAAAAGCAATTTTGCATGCATAGAACACCTCTATCTATGAATATCCCTAATGAGGTACAGAAAGGCTCTTATTATCCAAACAGAGACATTCCACTGGTGCTGGAGAGCCACAGACGGAAGTTTTCTCTGCCTCCTGGAAATGAAGCCAAACTTTCTTCTTTCTTCAGCCGTGAGGATTCCTGTCCTCCTCTTCACCATTTTCTTGTTTATGAGCCAAGTTCTACCAGGTAACAGAATAAACTTGGTAAGAATGGAGTGCCTAACACCTTACAGGGATTCAGTACTTAAAGAGAAATCACCATCATCTATGACCAGATAGGGGATCTCATAGGAAATCTGGAAGACACACCAGTCTCTGGCTCCCTGGTTAAGCCCAGTTCTGTCCAACCCACCTATATAGGCCCCACACACCCAGTGCCCACCAGGCTCCTGTCAGCCAGGAGGACCAGTGCTCATCCCCTGAAGTATCCGTGGGAGCCTGCATCCCACAGGGACCCACATCTTGGGGCCAATCTTCATGGGGGTCTCTTGGTTGTGGTGGCAGGAGTGGGGGGATAGTTGACCTCCAGGCCTCCCATCCTGGCCACTGTATTTTCTGGGGATCATTCAGTCCTAGGAGCTTCCTGGGGACCCCAGAAGGAAGACAACAGGGTGGTCATGGCAGCCTCAGCCCCAGGCTCTGGGCCCAAGCACAACAGAAGGTAGAGAACAGGATGGTCATGGCAGCCTCAGCCCCAGGCACTGGGCCAGAAGTTGATAACGACCAATTGAGAGCAACCACTGAATTCGATCCACTTACAGATACACGAGAAGTTGGTGAAAAACTGAATGTCGACCATTCTATGGTCATCCAGCATTTGAAGCCAATTGGAAAGCTGAAAAATCTTGATAATTGGGTGCCTCATGAGCTGACCAAATATTTTAAAAATAATCCTTTTGAAGTGTCATCTTCTCTTATTCTATGAAACAACAATGAACCATTTCTTGACCAGATTGTGACATGCCATGAAAAGTGGATTTCATACAACAGCCAGCTCACTGGTTGGACTGAGAAGAAGCTCCAAACCACTTCCCAAAGTCAAACTTGTACCAAAAAAAGGTCATGGTCGCTGTTTGGTGGTCAGCTGCCAGTCTTCTGATCCACTACAGTTTTTGAATCCTGATGAAATCATTACATCTGAGAAGTATGCCAAGTTAATCGATGAGATGCATGGAAAACTGCAGCACCTGGAGCTGGCACTGGTCAACATGAAGGGCCCAGTTCTCCACAACGCTTGACCACATGTCATATAACCAGGGCTTCAAATTTGAATAAATTGGGCTATGAAGTTTTGTCTCATCTGCCATATTCACCTGACCTCTCGCCAACCAACTACCACTTCTTTAAGCATCTTGACAACTTTTTGCAGGGAAAACACTTACACAACCAGCAGGATGAAGAAAATGCTTTCCAATAGTTCATCAAATGCTGAAAGCACGGAATAAACAAGTTTATTTCTCATTGGCAAAAATGTGTTCAATGTAATGGTTTCTTTTTTTTTTTTTAAGACCGAGTCTCACTCTGTCGCCCAGGCCAGAGTGCAAAGGTGCAATCTCTCGGCTCACTGCAACCTCTGCCTCCTGGGCTCAAGAGATTCTCCTGCCTCAGCCTCTTGAGTAGCTGGGATTACAGGCACATGCTACCACACCCGGCTACTTTTTGTATTTTTAGTAGCGACGGGATTTCATCACGTTGGTCACGCTGGTCTCAAACTCCTGACCTCTTGATTCACTCGCCTCAGCCTCCTAAAGTGCTAGGATTACAGGCATGAGCCACTGTGCCCAGTCCATTGTAATGGGTTCTATTTTGATTAATAAAGATGTGTTGCAGCCTAGTTATAAAAATTTAAAATTCACGGTCCAAAACCACAATTACTTTGGCACCAACCTAATAATAGAAGAATTAAAAGAGGCCTTTATATTAGAGAGCCCATAGATGATAAAATAATAAAGAATATTACAATCTCCATAACCCACAAACTTGGTAACTTAGACCAACTGGATGAATTAAAAGACACAATCTATTAATACTAAAACATAGGAGAAATAGGTCATCTAAATATATTGATATCTATTTTAAAAATGGAATCAATCCCTAATAACCTTACAGAAAACCTATAGATTCCAAAAATCTGACATTCTGTCATGTTATTCTAACCGGTGGGATTCGGGGATTTCCATTTTGATAAGAACATAGGTGAGTCGCACACACTTACTTTTAGTGCTCATCGGTCAGGAAACCTATGTCCACTACAGGGTACTGCAGAGCGATGCGTTTTGGAGAATTTAGGCAAGGTAATATTATTTTCAGAATTAAAGGAAGGCAACCTGTTTTATGTACAGTAATTCCTCATAATATCACAGGGGATACCATATTTAAACTTTGGGGTATCCCCAGGTATAATTCTTATTTGAGCCACATGTGAATTTCAGACACGGAGGCTGCCCAACTTTGGTGGCTTGCAACAGATGTGGAAGTTAATTCACAACCTACTTTGTGGAGGCATAAAATTCAATGAACACTCATTTAGCGTTTTATGTTATTTTTGTAAACTTTGCATTTCCAATTAGGTGAAATTTTATACCTGTTTCAGTTCTTATCTACTTTTTTTTTTTCCCCCTGACACGGAGTCTTACTCTATCACCCAGGCTGGAGTGCAGTGGCATGGTCTTGACTCACTTCAACCTCCGCCTCCCAGGTTCAAGCAATTCTCCTGCATCAGCCTCCCAAGTAGCTGGGATTACAGGTGCCCACCACCACGCCCGGCTAATTTTTGTATTTTTAGTAGAGATGTGGCTTCCCCATGTGGGTCAGGCTGGTCTTGAACCCCTGATATCTTGTGATCTGCCCACCTCGGCCTCCTAGAGTGCTCGGATTACAGGTCTGAGCCACGGTGCTTCGTCTCTCCACTGTTTTTAGGCAGAGGGGAGTAAGGTTTTCTTTAAGTTAGGAGGGACTCCCGTGTACCCAACCCATTTGTGTAAATTTCTTCCTTCAGAGTTCTTCAAATCAGCATCACCATTTTTAAAGGCCTCCCGCATGGTAATAATTGTGCTACAGGGTTTTAGGAACATGAAGTTTATGTTTGGCTGAATTAACCTCCTTGCTGTGGCACAAGGGGAGCATAGGTGGTTTCACCAATTATGAAGCGGGTTCACTGTGCAATGGCTACCAACTTTTCTGAGTACAATGAGACCAAACACATTCATACATAAATTACATAAAGTGAATTTATTATTTAAAAATAGCAAACAAAAGACAACAGAAGTCTAGGATTCAATATGAACCGCTATCACAAGATCAGGAAGGCTACCCAGAGCAGAGGGATGGAATTTTGACGTAAACACTTCACTTGCACTACAACTGAGGGACCCCAGAAAGCAGCCCACCTTGGGTTTTCTCCCACGATGTGGTTTGCTAGACACAAGCGTTAAAGGCCATTCTGTTTTGAGCAGGGACTCTAACAGAGCCTGGGCTGTTCTGACCAATGTCACCTGATTATCAGGATATTGCATTCCCAGCATATCATACAGTTATCTTGAGAACTACCAGTAAGAAAGGGAGGAAAATGGCCCTGCACCCTTAAAACTGAAGGATCAGGATATTTGTTGTGACAGAAGCACAGACAGTAGCGACAGAGTGTTCTTGTGAGCCATCTACTAGTTCTCTTGACCAGAGCGTGGCACCTGACTACTTTTCTCTTTCCTTTCAATGGAAACTGTTTCAGAATATTTTGAATATTTTGAGTTTGTGGCACGTGATCACTGGCAGTGTAGACTCTCTGCATGGTTACAGGAAAGAGTTCAGGAGCCCATCAAGTCACATTGGAGGAGACCACCTAATCCTCCAGAGACTGTCACTCCATCTTCCTGGGGTTAGCTCCACATGCAGTAAGGCCATTATGTCTAAGGCCAGCAAGACTTGCCATCCGAAGATTCGACTTTTGACATGCTGATAAGCAGCAGTGACAAGAAAAGCCCACACACTGGCTAGGAATTTTTCAATGCAAGCAGCTGAGACGTATCTTCATATGTTTCGGTAGGGGCTAATGTCGAACTGTTTCTTCCCATTTTCTTTACTCATCAGTGCCTGAACCATGAGACACCATAGATGTACACCTCATCAGGAGGGTGTATGGGACAGCAGCAAGGGGAGCAGCAGCACAAGAAACAAACAAGGCCACTACTTCTGCCTACATAATAACTATTGTCTTGGAGTGTACAATAATTAATAATGTTCACATGGCTGCCCTAAGCATACAGAGATGGTGACCAGAGTAGATGCAGGGACTACAGAGATACAGCCTGATCCTTGCTAATTAGGACTTAAGTGTTGGCTTGTGTGCTGCACTGTTGTGCATTAATAAGCCAGGGCCTCAAAACTGCCTGCTAAGCAGAGGCCAAATGTCATGCTGGGGTGCAATTAAACATTCATGTCTAGGAGATGAGAGCATTTTAGTGTGGGAGAAGATGACAACACCTGAAGACCACAAAACACTGTGCAGACCAAAGGGAAGGCCCATCATCAGCTCATGGTTCTGACCTAGGTGACTGCTGATATGTTACGGAACCATCAGCCGACAGCAGGTAGGTCAAGTTGAGCAGGTGTCCTCTATGAGGGCTGGTCCATTCCTTTTGTGTTGCGTTGCCAATTGTTTCAATAGTGTCTCATGCACCCCACTGGTGAGGAAGGAAAGAGCACCCTACGTTTACTGGCACCGTTAAACACATAACATCTATTACTAAACAGATAAGTCAGATATCAGTTATTAATTACATAGAGGAGGATGGTGTAAGCTCCCACAGGCCCAAACAGGGATTAACTTGGGAGCAGAGAGTGGTATAGCATTAAAAAGTGAGGATGTTCCTTTTTCTTTTTCCTTTTTTTTGAGACAGAATCTCCCTCTGTCACCCTTGCTGGAGTGTAGTGGTGTGATCTCGGCTCACTGCAAGCTCCGTCTCCCGGGTTCACGCCATTCTCCTGCCTCAGCCTCCCTAGAAGCTGGGACTACAGGCGTCCACCACCACATCTGGCTAATTTTTTGTATTTTTAGTAGAGATGGGATTTCACCATGTTAGCCAGGATGGTCTCAATCTCCTGACCTCGTGATCCGCCCGCCTCGGTCTCCCTAAGTGCTGGGAATACAGGCTTGAGCCACCGCGCCCGGCTGAGGATGTTCCTTTGTTCCTACAGGAGTACGTGATTGGTTTGTCTGTTGGCTGGTAGGGAACTGAATCATGTGTCACTGACTGGTAAGACTGTAGTACTCTAAAATACAATATATAAACTATCATACCATAATGGTGTAATACGATCTACTACAATACCAAAGGCATCGATGAAAAGCCCAATGCTATCATATGTGACTGAGAGACTGAATGCTTCCTCCCTCAGATTGGTTACAACATATCGTCCTATGACAGTACTCTCTCCTTCATTCAAAGTGAACGATCCAAATAACAGACAGAAATAATAAAGAATAAAGGGCAACAGAAGCAAATAACTCACGAGATGATACTCTATGGTAAACTTTATGTACTTAGGAATTAATACCAATTCATTATTAGCAAAAAATAAACATCTTTATATCAAGAGTAGTTTTTCCTTTAATAAAGAAAGGTGGAGTGTGTATACTGAACAAGGGATAATCAAAATTTGCCAAATGAGGCTAGTAAGACTATCCCAACAATTCACAATCATTATTCGCTGGTCCACTAATCACAGGGCAATACATACAAATGAAACTTACCTGGCCGGGCACGGTGGCTCATGTCTGTAATCCCAGCACGTTGGGAGGCCGAGGCGGGCAAATCATGAGATCAGGAGTTCAAGACCAGCCTAGCCAACATGACGAAACCCTGTCTCTACTGAAAATACAAAGAATTAGCTGAACGTAGTGGCGGGCGCCTGTAGTCCCAGCTACTCGGGAAGTTGAGGCAGGAGAACCGCTTAAACCCAGGAGGCGGAGGTTGCAGTGAGCCGAGATCGCACCACCGCACTCCAGCCTGGGCAACAGAGTGAGACTCCATCTCAAAAAAAGATAATAATGAAATAAAAAAATTAAACTTACCTACATATTAGAAAAACATCAAAATTCAACCATGAATCCAGCAAATTACCAAATGAATAGACAAAAATTCTACCAACAAACATATTATCATTATCTATGAAACTCAAGTACTACTGCTTAAAGAGCATTTACAGAACTCTCACCTCAAGGTTTCCCTGCAAAACAAGGTGAAATGCATACTCAAGACTCTTTAAGTATGAGCCACTGATAAAAACAAAATACTTGTAACTTGTGTAACATTTCATACATTTTTTTCAAACACTACACGATAATTAATTTGCATCAGGTTTTCCAAATTAGAAAAGTTTCACTTACAGAACTTCTTTCCCATGGGAGTTTTCACATGACTTTTCAAGTAAATGTGAAAACTGAAAATATTCTTGCAGTTTCTAAACTATTAGAGTCTTAATCCTGTGTACGTTCTTGTATTTACAAGGTCCAGCCAGCTACAGTGTGCATTTTCATATGTCCTTGAGTGGGCATGAGAGAAACGAAACATTCCCACATTCTGGACATTCATAGGGTTTTTCTCAGGAATGAGCTGATGTCTTCAAAAGGAACTAACACAACTGAAGGCCTTACCACAAATTTAGATTCAAAAGGCTTTTCTCCACTCTGAGTCCTCCCAAATCTTCAAAAACAGGAAAATCTGAAGGCTTGATCACATTTCCTACATTCTTAAGGTTTCTCTGCAGTGTGAGCCTTTTCATGTTTATGAGAGAATGGGAAAGAGTAAATGTTTTACCACATTTCTTACATTCAAGGGGCTTTATTTATTTATTTATTTATTTTGAGATGGAGTCTCACTCTGTCACCAGGCTGGAGTGCAGTGGCACAATCTTGGCTCACTGAAACCTCCACCTCCTGGGTTCAAGTGATTCTCCTGCCTCAGCCTCCTGAGTACCTGGGATTACAACCATATGTTACCACACCTAGCTAATTTTTGTATTTTTAGTAGAGACGAGGTTTCACCATGTTGGCCAGGATGGTCTCGATCTCCTGACCTCATGATCGGCATGAACAGGGCTTTCCTCCAATCCCCCGTTGTTTTTTATGTCCTTGAAAAAGAATTAAGACAACTGAAATGTGCCACCATGCCCAGCTAGTTATTTTTATGTATTTATTTATTTATTTGTTTTGAGACGGAGTCTCGCTCTCTTGCCCAGGCTGGAGTGCACTGGTGCGATCTCGGCTCACTGCAAGCTCCACCTCCCGGGTTCACGCCCTTCTCCTGCCTCAGCCTCCCGAGTAGCTGGCGTGAGCCACCACGGCCGGCATTATTTTATTTTTTGTAGAGACAGGGTTTCACCCTGATGCCCAGGTTGTTTCACATTGTTTTACTCCAGGCTGGTTATGAACTCCTGGGCTCAAGCAATACACACTCCTTGGCCTCCCAAAGTGCTGGGATTATAGACTGAGTCACTACACCCAGCCTCTATATCATGACTTCTTTCATGGCAAGTAAGATGACTGGAACGAATGTAGGCTTTACCGCAACTCTTACATTCATAGGGTTTTTCTCCAGTATGAATTCTTTCATGGAGGTGAAGGGAACTGAGGCGAATGAAGGCTTGGTCACATTGTTTACATTTATAGGCTTTCTCTCCAGTATGAGTACTTCTATGGTTACAAAGGGAACTCAAACCACTAAAGGCTTTGCCACATTGTTTACATTCATAGGGTCTCTCCCCAGTATGAATGCTTCCATGGTCACGAAGAGAAGTGGAACAGCTGAAGGCTTTATCACATTTGGTACATGTATAGGGTCTTTCACCAGTGTGAGTCCTTTCACACGTCTTAAAAGAACAAGAAAATCTGAATGTTTTTCTACATTCTTTACATTCGTAGGGTTTCTCTCTAGTGTGAGTTCGTTCATGTATTAGACAAGAATCAGAAACAGTGAACGCTTTACCACATTGTTTACATTTATAGGGTTTTTCTCCTGTGTGAGTTCTCTGATGTCTTTCAAATGAATTGAGAAAATAAAACACTTTCCCACATATCGTACATTTATAACTGGATTTCCACTGTGCATTATCATGTGTCTTCTAACACCTGGAACAGAAACGAAGAATTTCCCACACTGTTCACATTTATATGGTTTCTCTCCATATGGTTTGTATCCAGAGTGAGCTAGGATGTGCCTATTAAGGAGGGAGTGACGTACAAAGACTTTTCCACAAATACTGCATTCACATTGTTTTAATCCAGGAGAAATGTTCTCATTCAGATCAAGATTTGGAATTTGGCTGACAACTGTCCATATTGATTACCATCTTTGCTTTCACACAGTCTCTGTATCGTATGATTTCTGTTAAAAAAAAAAAATGACAAGCATATTATTATTGCTTGGTTTAATAACTTTCTACTTATTCATAGGTCTTGGACTTACACTGCTACCAATACCAAGGAAAATGCATATATATATATTGCCATGACTGAATTATTTGAAAGTAAATGGGTTACTGCTGAAAACACAGCTACCACCTGCATGGCTATGACCAAATTAGTAACATTCATGTACATAATTTTGTAGTACTATTTTCAAGTAAACTGTTTTCCAAACACTGACTGCTACACGGAAGTATATTACATTTTGGGTGAAATTTTTCTAAAAAGAAATAAATTTCAAGTGACTCTTATTTGTTTTGATTGCTTGTTTTTAAGTTCATGACAAGCTAAGATTCCTTCAGAGGACTTTATTTCCTCTTCTCAGTGCAAATTATCTTATATCTTTCCCAGGTTTTTCGAAGTGATCTTCAATATTCTGGTCTTTCCATTTGCTTCCTAAAATGCAGACCCACAAAATTATCAAGAATTATTACAAACTATAGAAACATTACTAGATTTCATGTTCATTGTACACAGTGCCCATGCCTGATTTCTTCACCAAATCATTCCCTTGCCCCATTCCAAATCACAAATAGCGCTGATGATAGCGAAATACTTCTGTAATTAAGTGAAATGTGTTGTCATTCTCACCTACAGAAGCCAGGTTCCTGCAGGTTTCCTGCATCACTTCTCTGCAGAGATTCTTCTGAGAAGAATCTAGCAAAACCCATTCCTCCTGGGTAAAGTTCACAGCCACATCCTCAAAAGCCACGGAGTCCTAGAACATTCCACATATGTGGATAGAAGGATGGGTGAGACTGAGAGCACTGGGAATCTATACTCAATCCATAAGCTGTTTACATGATTCTAAAATTTCCAAGCATTTATTCTATGACTTGATTGTCACAACTCTTACTCTGTTCACACATACTCCCTCCCACACAGCAGCACTAATGCTAGAATTGAACTATTCAAAAAGGCAACAGCAAAGTAGAAACACCCATCTCATTAGAGAATCCAGGGAGTAAGATGTGCTGCTAGGAGTCACCTTTTAACTTCACTTTGTACATTTCTAGTATCTGTCATAATAAAGTCCTACCTGATGTGCATAAGAGAGTTAATATTATCAGTCCTGAGTCTACTTATTCTTAAAAATGCCTGTTCGCAAAGTTCAATCTTTGTTTGTATTAGTAACTTACATTTTGAAAGGGATTCCACCAACCCAAGTTATAAGAATGGCTCACTGCATCTAAATGGCTTATGCAATATATTTGCCAAAACTTCTTCCCCTGAAGGTCTATTATTTTGTGTCACTGCAGTGGTGCTGAGGGAACCAGACACCAAATCACAGTCTGAACACAAAGTGTTCAATGAGTTTACCTGGTACACAATACTTTACATGTGCCGTCACTTGTTTACTGGGGAGTTGAGCCCATTCCATGTGATTACACCAAGAGACAATAGGCTGATTAAATTTAATTGAGTAGTAAATAAAACCAAAAATTGATATTTAACAATACTAATACAACAAATTTTAAAATTTCTAATTCACAATGTCAAGGCAGAAAGGAATAATAGGAAATATGACACATGATTTTTAAAATGACATTAATGTCATCACTTCCAGATGCTATTCCTAGGAAATCACATAAATTCCCAAATCAGGTTGTTTTAGGCAAGAAAAACTACTTTTTCATACGTAGTAAAAATGACAAATGTCTAATGATCTTTAGTCATCTAAAAAAAGAGTGATGGCTTCTCTAACATACTTCTAAGATTTTCAAAGAAAACATTCAGGACAGCACAGTATTAGCAGAGAGATGGGCAAGCAGACTAAGGGGAAAAAAAGTCTTAATCACCCAGCATTTATATGGAAAGTTGAGGAATGATAGAGTAGGCACCGTAGAATAGAAAAAGAAATCACATGCACTTTAAAATATGAGGCAAACCAGGCTGGCATCTATTTGGGAAAATGCATTGCATTCTTCTCCATTCCATGAACCATAATCAACTTATTATATATTCAAATATGAAAGATAAAACCAGAACACTTTCAGAAGTCACAGGAAGGTTTTTTTTTTTTTTACGAGGGATTAGGCAGAATTTCTTTTTATAAGAAAACAGTGATAAAGGAACAGACAAACTCAAACATATTAAAATTTAGGGAATAAAAAGAAAATAGAGCGGGCAGGGCATGGTGGCTCACGCCTGTAATCCCAGCAGCTTGGGAGGCTGAGGAAGGCAATCACCTGAGGTCAGGAGGTTGAGACCAGCCTGGTCAACATATCAGAACCCCGCCTTTTTGTTGTTTGTTTGTTTGTTTTTTGAGACAGAGTCTCATATTGTCGCTTGGGCTGGGGTGCAGTGGCAAGATCTTGGCTCACTGCAACCTCCACCTCCCGGGTTCAAGCAATTCTCTTGCTTCCACCTCCTGAGTAGCTGAGATGACAGGTGCCTGCCACCAGGTTTAGCAAATTTTTTTGTATTTTTAGTAGAGACAGGGTTTCATCATGTTGGTCAGGCCGCTCTGGAACTCGTGATCTCATGATCCGCCCACCTTGGCCTCCCAAAGTGCTGGGATTACAGGCCTGAGCCACCGTGCCAGGCCTAAAATCCAGTGTTTACTAAAAATACAAAAATTAGTTGGGTGTGGTGGTGGGTGCCTATAATCTCAGTTACTCAGGAGCCTGACACAGGAGAATCACTTGAACCCGGGAGGCAGAGGTTGCAGTAAGCAGAGATGGTGCCACTGCACTTCAGCCGGGCTACAGAGCAAGACAGTGTCTCCAAAAAAACCCCCAAAAAACAACAAAAAAAACCCCTCAGATATCCAGATAAGAGGATACAGATGTGTCCACTATCATAAATTCTTCACCATGCTACAAGAGGGAAACTGACATTTTGGTGAATCTTTGTAAATCATCAATTTATCTATCACACTTTTATTTCACCATAGCATTGACAAAGCTAAGTCCTACAATTCCATTTGAAATTACCCTTAAAAAGAACAGACCTTTAAAACTTACTACACTCACTCTAGGGAAGAAATAAATACGAATTTTTAGCAAATAAAATACATCATTTTACCTTGTCTCTTTGGAAATAGTATATCTTTCAAGCAGTACTGATAAAATGTATCTTAAAGTCAATGAAAAACTGAAACTCATATAAGCGGACAAGCCTTTTCAAGGTAACAAACTCAGGGAGAGGCAGTGCTGACTCAAACACAGACCTTTCTAAGTGTCACGGCAGGCCATTCTATCCCTCGGAACACCCATCCTGTTCAGTAAAGTCCTCAGTGACTACTTAGGAGGCACTGGCACTGCTCTTTGTCCTCCTGTGTGCCTTCAGTGCATTTTCATATTCAGGTTCTTGCACATCCTCTCTGGGGTGGGTTTTCCTTGTCCTTTGGGACAGTTTTTCTCTCTTCACAAGTCTGAGACAATCTAGAGAGCAGAAATCATTTCTGCCTTTTCCTCTCAATATCAGCGTCCCATTGGCAGACCATCAATGTGTCTCTGAGGAATAAAAACTGCGGCCGGAGGAACAGTTCTAATGACCTAGCTTTAATGACATTATGTTGTATTGTCCATTAATTTTAATGTCCTAAAATTTTAATGACCCTAAGGGGTCACCATTTTAGATGAAACTATACCAGGAGATTCCTCTAAGGCCAAGAGCATCCAGCTGCTCCCCTGAGAGACTCTACCCCCTACCTGAGGCTGTCCTTGGCGATGAGATGACCCCGGGGCTGATACTCACTAGACCCTCCAATAGACATGGCCACTGTGGGTATCCTGGGTCATCCCCAGACAGTTCTAAAATGCCAGGACTAGGAAAAGACAGGAGGGTGGCTGAGGACAAAACACCCTGTAAAGTTTTCACGGGGGGACCTCAACCTAAAGATATTTTGGTAATATGTACACTTAGGAAAGATGAAAAGAAGAGAGGCACAAAGATTTTTTTTTACAGTAGAGTGTCAGATGATTTATTCTCCGCTTTCCTCTCATGTAAAATGTTTGGAAACAGGAAAATATTTTGGCCAAGGTGGCTCAGGCCTGTAATCCCAGCGCTTTAGGAGGCCGAGGCGGGTGATCAATTAAGGTCAGGAGTTGGAAACCAACCTAGCCAACATGGCGAAACCCTGTCTCTACTAACATACCAGTAGCTGGACGTGGTGGTGGGCGCCTATAAGCCCAGCTACATGGGAGGCTGAGGCAGCAGAATCGTTTGAACCCGGGAGTCAGAGGTTGCAGCGAGCTGAGACTGCACCATTGCACTCCAGCCTGGCAACAGGGCAAGACTCTGTCTCAAAAAAACAAAACAAAACAAAACAAAATATATATATATGTATGTGTATATATGTATATGTATATATGTGTATATGTGTGTATATATATGTGTATATATACATGTATGGTTTGCTTCCTCATTAACCTTATCAAAACCTTTCATTTACGCCCCTCCTGTGAACCCCAAACCACAAACCTTGACTGTGGTACCTGATTTATGAATCGCCGTTTGCTCAAACACACCGTTTAACGTTTTGACAAAGCCTCAGGTTAATTTTAGGGGGAGAAAGGTGGGACTGGAAGCTCCATGAACCACAGCTCCTCCCACACTGGAACCCCGCACACCGAGTTGGGGCTCTCTCGGATCCCCCTCCCGTGGTCACCGCACTACGTGGGTGGGGGAGGCGCGGGGTTCCCGAGAGGGCTCCGGCCGGCGGAAGTGGCGCCCACAGGTACAGACAGGACGCAGGGGTCCCGCTGCCCGCCCCGCCCGGCCTGCACAGAAGCGGACTGAGGCCCGGCTGCCAAGGGGCAACTGGGTCCGCAGGTTCCGCAGCGGATGGCTGGTTCCAGCAGGTTTCAACCAGCCCTCTTCCCCACTTCGGGAAGCCAGGCGCAGTCCACTCACCATTCCTCAGCTTCCCGGGTGTCCTGGTGTCAGTTAGGGATGTCCCAATACCCGCAAGTCACACGGTGGCAGAGGCTGCTGCAGAGCCACCTGGGCCTCCCAGAGCCAAGAGGAGACTAACAGAAAGAGCCTCTACTGTGGCGAAGGCGAGACAAAGCGCCCGCCCGCCCGATCCCGGAAGTCGCCCTCTCCTTTCCGGCGGCGCGCCTGATTGAAGGGTCCCCACCCCAGCGCCCCTGATTGTATGGGGCTTCAGGTCCCGCCCCCTCAGACCCTGTGTGACGTGAGATTGCGATTTCACGTGAGGCTGGATGAGGCCAGAATGACCATTTTGGCCTAGCAGTTTGTAGGGGGTGCATCCTTCCTGCGCTGGGATCTGACCTTGCAAGGACGACATTCACATTTAACCTTGTATACAAGGTGATAGCTATTTGTGCATAATATAGATATAAAATTGCAAGCAATATAATGACCATTCTGTAACTGCCCAGTGGGTACACCTTGCACGCTACCGAGACAGAGCCGATTTCTCAAGACGGGGGAATAGCAATAGAGAAGGAGTAATTCACGCAGAGTTGGCTGTGCGGGAGACCGGAATATCTTATATTATTTTATTTTACTTTATTTTATTTTATTTTATTTTATTTTATTTTATTTTTCTAAAACAGAGCCTTGCTCTGTCGCCCGGGCTGGAGTGCAGCCTTGCAGTATTATGATTATTCAAATCAGCCTCCCTGAGCATTTGGGGATAAGAGTATTTAGAAAGTTTATTTTACCAAGGTTGGGGATGCTTGTGCATGACACAGCCTAAGGATGTCCTGATGACAGTTGCCCAACGTGGTCAGAGCACAGCTTGGTTTTGTTGGAGATAAATGCTTGGTGCCACAAAGTGAAACCAGCACTCAAGCGAAAGTTTCCTCAGCAATGCAATTTACTTCTGCAGAAGCGTGCTGCTCGCATCAATCACAATCGCAAGAGCACAGGGAACAAAGGAAAGCAGGGGTTTTTATTCCTAACGCAGTCCCTACCTCTGGATGGACTGGGGCCAGACCTCAAGATCTAAACTGACCTGGTTGGTTATTTGTCAATATTTTCCCAAATAAGGAAGGGGGAAGGAGGATATGAGTTACAACGGTGGGACGTGTGGTTTCGAAGGGAGAAATGGGCGCAGAGCAGGTAACCAAGGGAACAGATGCGAGTTATTGATTAGAACTGACGGGAAGGTTGTTTACAGTAACTAAGGGCAAGCAGGCATGGAGAACAAGAAAGTTGAGTTTGAGAACAAAAAACAAGAACGTTCACATGCCAAACCTTGGAAGAGAAACTGACTGTATCTGACAGTTTTATACATTTTAGGGGGACAGGAGACATCAATCAACATACGTAAGATGAACACTGGTTTGATCCAGTACAACCTGAAGCAAAAGTGGGTCAACTCGAAGCCAGGAGGGGGCTTCCAGGTCACAGGTAGGTGAGAGAGGACCGGTTGCATTCTTCTGAGCTTCCGATGAGCCTTTCCAAAGGAGGCGATAAGACATGCATTCTTCTCAGTGAGCAGGGGATGACTTTGAATAGAATGGGAGGCAGGTTTGCCCTAAGTAGTTCCCAGATTGACTTTTCCCTTTATCTTAGTGATTTGGGGGGCCCAAAATACTTTCCCTTCAAATTTCCTCCTTTTGTTTTAAAAATATTTTAGAGAAAGCATTTTAGAAGAAAATCAGTCTCTGGTGCCAGGTTTTGTCTGATTTCTCATGGAGTAGCTGGGATTACAGGCACACGACACCACACCTGGCTAAATTTTTTTTTTTTTTTTGGTAGAAACGGGGGTCTCCCTCGGTTGCCCAGGCTGGTCTCTGGTTCCCAACGCGGGGCTCCCCGTAATCTCTACAAATAGTCGAGTGAAGGAACACCAGAATGTGGAAAGCAGAGGACGACCGACAAAGGACTCCGGAGTAGGTTTTCACTTCAAGCTCTAGGGTAAGTCGGGCGCTCGGAGAATCCCAGGGAAACCTCAGGAAAATATGGGTCAGGCTGAGAGTAAGTTCGCTAGTTACTTAAGCCTTGTACGCAGTTACTGCGCCGCGGAGGGGTAATTGTGAGTACCCAAAATCTCACATCTTTGCTCCATCTGGTAGACAAGTATTCTCCTTGGTTCCCGGAATATGGAGCCATGAATGTAAAAGATTGGGACAAGGTTGGATCAGACTTAAAACGAGCACAAGAAGAGGGCCGCGATATTCCCATCTCTGCTTGGTCTGTGTGGTCGGCAGTTAAAACAGCACTGGAGCCCTTCCACACTGAGGAGGAGAAGGAGGAGTTTCAGGATGACATAGGAAAGTTGAATAATCAGGAGTCTAATTATCAGCAAAGTGAACCATGACAGTCTAGTTTTAAAAAGGGCGAGAAACGGGAAGGTATGTATGTTAATCTCCAAAAGCTTATAAAAGAAACAGTGCCACCTACTGCGCCTTTAGGGGAAGGTCTGGAATGGCCACCCCCAGGCCAGCCTTAGGAATTTTTGGAAGGGGAGTCTTCCAATGCGGCTCCCATTGTTGCAGGCCCCGCCAGTAACTAGGGCGAAGGGAAGCTTCAGGCTTGTCCAACAGCCAGTTAGGATGAGGGAATGATCCAGGCTTGCCCACCTGTTAATCATGGTAGGGGAATGCTGCGAGCCGGTGCAAATACAAATGATGGCACAGGGACAATCCAGGCATCCATTCGCCAGGCACAAGAAATGGCGGATTTGAATGCTTGGCGGTTTCTGGTAATTCTTTTTCCAGCTGAGGAGCCCAGAGAACTTGTTCAAGCGTACTGGAAACCATTTCCTTTTAAAATATTAAAAGACTTAAAGCAAGCAATGGGACAAGATAGACCAAATTCTCCTTATGTTTATTCCTTGTTACAATGTGTGGCTTATAACAGACGTTGAATACCTATGGATTGGGAGGCATTAGCCCGATCCACCCTGTCCCCCTCTGAATTTCTCCAATTTAAAACCTGGTGGACGGATGAAGCAACAAATCAGGCACGCAGAAATGCTCAAGCCCAGCGTCCCGTTAATATCACAACTGATCAATTGCTTGGAATCGGACAGACATGGGGTACTCTAAATCAACAGATGGTAATGGGTGATGAGGCTGTTGATCAGCTCAGAACTATATGCCTAAGAGCCTGGGAAAAAATTCATGACCCTGCTACTGCTTATCCTTCTTTTCACACAGTTCAACAGGGTCCAAGGGAGCTTTATCCAGATCCTATCGCCCGTTTGCAGGATGCGACTCAAAAGGCTATTTCCGATTCTCATGCCAAGAAAGTGATGGTTCAGCTGCTTGCTCATGAAAACGCTAATACAGAATGTCAGGTAGCAATTCGACCTATTAAGGGAATGGCAGATGTACATGAGGAAAATCTTTAAGCGAATGCATTAAAGCCTGCGATGGCATTGGGGGGCACTTATATAAGGCCAGACTTCTTATATAAGGCCAGGGGGAGAGAGGGGGATGCTATTACTCCCCATATCGTGGGGGTGCCTCAACCCCCTGCGATGTGGACTGTAACAGCGAGGGGGAGAGAGGGGGTTGCTATTACTCCCCATTACGATGTGGATCTTAATAATTACTCCCCCCGCAATGTGTGTTCATTATTAGCAGTCTCTTTTGTTCAGGATATTAGGAACAATTTCACAGGTTGTGTGCGAAGCCTGCGACAGGAGAACGAATACCATCCTCTGTACCTCCAGATATTAGCAACCATATCACACTATGGGTGTACACTTTTTGGGAGATTTGGGATAATGTCGTCCTGTGTTTCCCTGAATATTCGGAGACATATCACAGGGTGGCTGTACACCCACTACTCTCTTGGCAGGAGCATCATACTTTACCTACTGGGAATTAGAAGAAATATCACAGACTGGGTGTCAAGCCACTGTCATATTGGAAGTAATATCATGCTCTCCCCCACAAGTTATGAGGAACAATATCACAGGGGGGTGTGCACCTTCTCTGGTAGTGGGATTAGTATCATCATCTCTTCCTTTAAATGACAGGAACAATATCACAGGGTGGGTGTACACCCCAAGTGTTTTTAGAAGCAATGTCATTCTCTCTTCTTCTAGGTTTTACGATTCATATCACAGTTGGGGTGTACAACCCTTGTTGTATTGGATGGAATCTCATCCTCTTTCAACCTGTATCTTTAGAACAATATCCCATGGGGACTGTCCATCCCTTCAACATTGGTACTAATACCACCTTCTCCTTTCCTGGATATAAGAAACAGTATCACAGGAGGGTGTACACCCCTTGCAATATTGGTAGTAATATCATCTCTCCCCTGTGGTTATTAAGGACAAAATCCCAGGGTGGCTGTATGGTTCCTACTTTATTGGGAGTAATATCATCCACTCACCCCCTGGATAAGAGGAACCATATCAGAGAAGAGGTGTCCACCCCCTTCGATATTGTCAGCCATGTCATCTTCTTCCCGCCTGGATATTAGGAATGATACCCCGGGGTTGGGGACGGTGTACACCCACTGCGATATCCAAAGTAAAATCAGCCTCTTTCCCGCTGGATATTAGGAACTGTATCACAGGTGTGTGTGCACCTTCTGGGATATTGGGAGTACTATCAGCCTCCACCCCGCTGCATATTAGGAACGATATATGGGGGCAGGGTGGTTACACCCCCTGCGATATTGAGAGCAATATTCTTCTCTTTCCCCTGTACATTAGGAACTACATCACAGGGGTCTGTATACCTTCTGTGATATTGGGATTAATGTTATCCTCTCCCTCACTGAATGTCAAAAACAATATCACAGAAGGGTGTACACCCCCTGCGATATGACCAGTAATATCATCGTCTCTACCTTTGGGTACTAAGAACAACATCACGGAGGGTGTGTACACTCCCCTGCAATATTGGGCATAATGCTATCCTTTCTTCCCCTGGATATTAGGAACGATATCCCTGGTGGTGGGAGGTGGAGTACATTAAGACCAACATCACTGGGTGGGTGTACTCCCCCTGCGATATTGGGTGTGGTATCATCCTCTCTTCCCTAGGATACTAAGAACAATACCACAGGAGGGGTGTACAGCCACAGCCCCTGCGTTATTGGGAGTAATAGCATCTTCTCCCACTCTCAATATAAGGAACAATATCCCAGGGTGGGTGTACATCCCCTGCGATGTTGGGCGCAATGTCTTCGTCTCCCAACGTGGATATTGGGCATAGTGTCACAGGGGGATGTATACCTTCTTCGATATTGGAAGTAATGTCATCCTCTCCCCTCAGGATTGTAGGCAAAATATTGAAGTGGTTTTACAACTCGTGCGATATGGGCAGTAGTATCATCCTCTCCCCACCTAGATGTTAGGAACTATATCACAGGCGGCTGTACACTTCTTGCGATATTGGGAGTCATATCCTCTCCCATCATGGATATTAAGAACAATATTACAAAGGAGGCGTACACCCCCTGCGATATTGAGAGTAATATTATGCTCTCCCCTTCGGGATATTAGGAACAATACCGCAGGAGGTGTGTACAACCCCTGTGATATTGACAGTAGTGTCATCCTCTCCCCCTGAATATAAGAAACAATATCACAGGAGGATGTACACCCCATGTGATATTGGGAGTCATATCATTTTCTCTCCCTCTGGATATTTAGAACAATATCACAGTGGGTGTGTACACCCCCTGCGATATTGCCACTAGTATCATCGTCTCCCTCCCAAGATATAAGGAACAATATCACAACGGGGTGTACACCCCCTGAGATATTGGGGGTAATATCTTCCTCTCCCTTGCTGGCTAATTAGGAACAATGTCACAGAAGGAGTGTACACCCCCTGCTCTATTGGGAGTGATATCGTCCTCTCCGTCCCTGGATATTAGGAACCATTTCACTAGGGAGTGTACACCTCCTGCAATACAGAGACTAAAATCATCCTGTCGCCCCCTCGATATTAGGAACCATATCACAGGGGTGGTGTACACCCCCTGTGAAATTGGAAGAAATATCATCCTCTCCACCTTTGAATGTTAGGGACAATATCACGGGGGAGGTCTATGCCCCCTGCGATATTGGGAGTCATATCATCCTCTCCCACCCAGGATATAAGGAACAAGATGACCGAAGGGATGTATGCCCACTGTGGTAGTTTCAATAATGTCATCCTGACCCCCTGGCTATTTGGAATAACATCATAGAGGGGTGTACAGTTTCTTCGATATTGGGAGTAATATCATCCTCTCTCCGCCGGATATCAGGAACAAGTCTATTAATTATTAATATTCATAAATATAAGAAAAATTAAGAGTAATCATCAATATTAATGATCATAATAAAGATAGTAAAAATTAATACTGGTTAAAAATGTTAACATTAGTATTATTAATTAATAGTAATATCACTATTAATAAAATAATGACATCAGCAATTAATGTTACTTAAATCAATACTAAGTGATGTTGGTAATAAAATTATAATTAATATTAAGAACTAATCATATTGTTAGATGTGATTAATGTTAATAATTAGTGTTAAGCGTGCATAATCATATATTTAAAATAATTACCCATAATTAATAATGGTGTCCTATTAATTAATGGGATCATTGATAATTATTAAAATCTATCATTGATGTTTAATAATTAATCACATTATTACTCCTAATACCGCAGGGGGTGTACACCTACCTGTGATGTTGTTCCTAATATCCAGGGACGGAGAGCACGATTTTAGTTTTAATATCGCAGTAGGTTTACCCTCACCCTGTGACTCTGATCCTAACATCCAGGGGAGTAGAGTACGACATGCCTCCCAACATAGCAACGAATGGACAGTCACCCGGTGATACTGCTCCTAACATTCACAGAAGAAGCGTGTGATATTACTCCCAATATCGCAGGGAGAGTACAGCTCTTCTGCGATATTGTTCCTAGTATCCGGAGAGGGAGAGGATGATAATTCCAGTATCGCAGGCTGTGTTCACCCGCCTTGTGATATTGTTATTAATATCCTGGAAGGGAGAGGAAGATATGACTCCCCATAGAGCAGGAGGCATACACCCAGCCTGGGATATTGTTCCTAATATCCATGGAGAGGAGAGGCTGATACTACTCCCAATATGGCAGGGGTGGACATCCACCCTGTGATATTCTTCTTAATATTCCAAGGCCGAGAGGTTGATATTACTCCCAGTATCACAGACACTGTACACCCCCGTGTGATACTCCTCCTGATATCTGGAAGGGGAGAAGATGGTATTAATCCCCATATCACAGGAGGTGAACACCCACTCTGTGATATCTTTCCTAATATTCAGGGGGAGAGAGGATAATATTATTCCAATATTGCAGAAGATGTACACGCCCCCCTGTGATATTGTCCTTGATATTCCAAGGCACAGAAGATGATGTTACTCCCAATATCGCAGAAAGTGTCCACCCCCCAGTGATGTTGTTCCCATGATCCAGGAGGGAAGAGGATGATATGACTTTCAATATCGCAGGGGGTGTACACACCCCCGGTGATACTGTTCCTAATTTCCACCTGGGAGAGAGTGATATTACTCCCAATATTGCAGGGGTTATAAACACTCCTTTGATATTGTGCCTAATATCCAGGGGGGGAGAGGATGATATTCCTCCCTATATTGCAGAGGGTGTACACCCGTCTTTGATACTGTTTGTAGTGTCTAGAGGGAGAGATGATATTACTCACAAAATCGTAAACATGCTGTGTGTCCACCGTGAATCCTAATATCCAGGGAGGGATATTACACCCCAAGTCGCGGGGGGTGTCCACCCCGCCTGTCACATTGTTTCTTATACCCAGGGAGGAGAGGATGATATCGCTACCAATATCGAAGAAGTGTACACGCCCCCTGTGATATGGTTCCTAATATCCACATTGAGAGAGGATGATATTACTCTCAATATCACAGGGGTTGTCCATCCCACCTGTGGTCTTTTTCCTACTATCCAGAATAATAGAGAATGATATTACTCCCAATAGTGCAGGGGGTGTCCTCCCCGCCACGTGATATTGTTCTAAGAGCTAAAGGAAGAGAAGATAATATTATTCTTTGTACTGCAGGGGATGTACAACCAACTGCAATATTGTGAGGCACCCCTTGTGAAAACAAGAAAGACTGGAATTTGATGAGACTGCAGTACCACCTGGGCAGCTCTGCCTTCCCCACAGTCTCTCCAGCTCCCTTTTCTGTCCCGTGGGTGTAGGAGAACAGCTGTCCCCAGCAGGGTCCCACCCAGGGCTTCAAAGGACTTGATGGATTCACTCTTTCCTTCTGTTAGCAACACCAGGCACAGCTCTCTGCTGCGGATACTAATAAAATATTTTCTCTGTTTAATTTCTGAAAGGAATTTCTCGGAATTTCTGAACCATTAGGAGGGTCCCCGCATAAGAGATCATTTAAGCTACAGGGAGATCAACTTACACGAATTTTCAAAAGAAACAACTAATCAGTTGCTTGCATTTTCTGTTGTACTGTTACTCAAATTCGTTGATGAAGGTCTACTATCAGTTTTTAAGGTAATTTATAGGGAAGAAAATCATTAATTAGATTAATTCATTCAGCTATGAAAAATATAGTTTATTTTTCAAATGCAATTAACTATTAATCATCTTTTAGTATATCTGAGTTACAGTATCCTCCATCAGAAAAAAAAGTGATTGGATTACACATAAGTTTATATTCTCTATCACAGATCAATCAATATGAAT
Source organism: Theropithecus gelada (assembly GCF_003255815.1). Taxonomy (NCBI): domain Eukaryota; kingdom Metazoa; phylum Chordata; class Mammalia; order Primates; family Cercopithecidae; genus Theropithecus; species Theropithecus gelada. The sequence continues at coordinate 54,202,186 of NC_037670.1, read as the reverse complement.
CTCAGCTAAAATAATAACTTGTTTCTTAAAAACACATTTGCTTTTGTATGTAACAGCAGCTGAGTATTGAAAAATGAAAGAGCAAATTATAAAACAGGATTAACCAAATATTAGGAAATTTTCACAGATGTTTGCTACATCGATGGGATAGGATATTTGCATCATCAATAAACCAATTCTTTTATTATTTCAAAGTAAATAATTTAGGTTAGAACATTTGTTCTTGACATTTTAATCTTCTTTTCAGATTATGCATGTGACAATTATTTTAAAAATTGTTTAAATGTTCAAACAAAATTACTAGAAATAGAAAAATTAATGTGAAAAGTAACAACCTTCAGGAATTCCGTCTCCCAGAAATAACTACTGTTAATCATTAGGTAGTGTTGCTACCACATTTTTGCTATGAGTGTACCAAAGTGAGTTCGTAGGAAGGTCCGTTGTGTTTTATAGCTAGCATTTTTCATTAACAGTGTTTTTGGCATCTTTGTTCTGCCTTATTCTTTTTGTCAGCTGTTTGATGTTCCATTTTATCAATATGTTATTTTTTTTCCTAAGCAGTCCTTCATTGATGGATGAGTTGTAATGTTCCTGATGTAGAAAATTCCTAATTATTATGCTGAAATGAATATCTTTGTTCATTTGGGCACTTATGTAAATACTCTTAAAAAGTAAAGTTCTAAGACAAAAGATATCAATAAAGGTTTTTAAAATACTTTTATTTTATTTATTTATTTAATTCTTTTTTATGAGAGAGGGTCTCGCTCTGTCACCCAGGCTGGAGTAGAGTGGTGCAGTCATGGCTCATGGCAGCCTCGACCTCCTGGGCTCAAGCCATCCTCTTACCTCAGCCTCCCGAGTAGCTGGGACCACAGGCGCGTGCCATCATATCCAGTCAAGACTGTGTTTTTATTTTCATTTTTTAAATATTTACTAGGTGTTTATAATTACTTCATTAACTGCCTATTAATGTATTTTCTCCATTTATTTCAGTTTTATTTTTCCCACTGGTTCATTAGCCTTATTTGTGCACATATTGCTTTGTTATTTGTTCACAGGTTTTGATTTTTTTTTTCTTTGGCTTCACATTTGGAGTCATTCTGAAAAGAATCTTCACTTTTCAAAATTCAAAATATATGTATACATTTTCTCTGGTACTTCTATTTTTTCTTTCTTTCTTTCTTCCTTTCTTTCTTTTTTTTTTTTTTTTTTTGAGACAAAGTCTCGCTCTGTCGTCCAGGCTGGAGTGCAGTGGCGCGATCTCAGCTCCCTGCGACCTCTGCCTCCTGGGTTTGAGCAGTTCTCTGCCTCAGCCTCCTGAGTAGCTGGGATTACAGGTGCCCACCACCACGCCCAGCTAGTTTTTTTGTATTTTTAATAAAGGCGAGGTTTCATCATGTTGGCCGGACTGGTCTTGAACTCCTGACCTTGTGATCCACCCACCTCAGCCTCCCATAGTGCTGGGATTACAGGCATGAGCCACCACGCCCTACCTATTTTTTCTTTATTTTCCATTTACATCCTTTGATCCAACTGGAATTTATTTCATCTTGAGAGTAAGGTACAGAGTCTAGCTTTACTTTAAAAAAAAAAAATTAATAGTTATTATTCTGTGTAAACTTGGACAAACATAAAACCCAAAAAACAAATAAGAGCACCTCATGGATTGAGTTAGGGATAATTGACATTTTTCACAATATTGAAGCTTATTCAGGGACACAGTGTCTCCCCATCTTCATTCTTCAAGTCCTTCCATCTACGCGGCACCTCCAGCCTCCCAGGTGGCTGCCCAGGCTGGAAGCCTCAGATTCCTCTCCTCTCTTCATACTCCGTCCTTGGAACAGGTCTTAGAACTATGTTCCTCAGTCTGGGCACGGTGGCTCACGCCTGTAATCCTAGCACTTTGGGAGGTCAAGGCGGGAGGATCACCCGAGGTCAGAAGTTCTAGACCAGCCTGGCCAACATGGTGAAACCCTGTCTCTAATAAAAATACAAAAATTAGCCGGACGTGGTGGTGGGCGCCTGTAATCCTGAGAATAGCTTGAACATGGAAGGCAGATGTTATAGTGAGCCGAGATTGTGCCACTGCCCTCCAGCCTGAATGACAGAGCAAGCCTCCGTCTCAAAAAAAGAAAAAGAAAAAAAAGAAATATGTTCCACATCTACTTCTCCCTGTTCCTCCTGTGCCACCACCCGGTCATAACGCCTTGGTCCCTCCCCGGAATGTCGCTGGCACTGACTGGTCTGCCCACCGACTTCTGCGAGCCCTTCCCCTTGTCATAACACAGCAGCCAGACTGATCCTTTCCCAACATGTCATCCTCTCCTCAGAAGCCCTCGGGTGGGTTCACATCTTGGAACAGAAGCCAGGTGCTCTGCAGTGGCACACATACGCTGCTCTGCAGTGGGATATGTACGCCGCTCCGCGGTGGGATACATACACTGCTCTGCAATGGCACACATATGCTGTGTGTGGGTCTGCTCTGTGGGGACATCACCCATGCAGGCACATGTGTGTGCCTCCCGTGTTCCGCCCAGCACACTCCCTGGTGCACTCCAGGCTCTCACACATCTGAGTGAAGGGAAAGCCAGCACATTTCTTCCGTAGTTAACATCTAGCTACTTGAGTTGTTTGTTTTGTGCTTTTAACAATTGTAGGTAGTGGGCCGGGTACAGTGGCTAACACCTGTAATCCCAGCACTTTGGGAGGCCGAGGCAGGTGGTTCAACTGAGGTCAGGAGTTCGAGACCAGCATTTTTATTAGAGAGAAACCCCATCTCTAACAAAAATACAAAAAAAAAAATAGCCAGGCGTGGTGGTGGGTGCCTGTAATCCCAGCTACTCAGGAGGCTGAGGCTGGAGAATCACTTGAACCTGGGAGGCAGAGGTTGCAGTGAGCCGAGTTCGCACCAGTGCACTCCAGCCTGGGCAAAAAGAGTAAGACTCGGTCTCAAAAAAAAAAAAAAAAAAAGAAGAAGAAGAAAGAAAAGAAAAGAATTGTAGGTAGTTACAGATTTTTTAATTTGTCAACTATCAATTCACTGACTTTGTTTCTCATAGGTTTCAGTTGACTGACTTGGATTTTTAAGTTATGTGGTTATATCAGCTTCAGATAACGTAATTTTTATGCTTTTAAAAATATGTATGTGCTTAGCAATTAAATGATTATGTGATTTTTTTTTGGTTGTATTGTTTTTTAGTGTTTAAGTAACTATTTCCTAAATTTCCAATTGTTTGGAATCTTTTTTTTCTTATTCATCTCCAGTCTTGTGCACAGAGAGTGGGTGTGGCGTTTGTGATCTATTATTGTTAATGGCCTCCATTTAAAATCATTTTATTGGTTGTGATTTGCCTGCCATGTCAAACCTATTTTAATGCAGCATTTGCTTTTCCAGCTGCATAGAATTATTTGAAGAAAGATAATGAGAAATGGGGACTCCAATTGGCCTACAGTTCAATAGAAGAAAACAAAAAGCCTACCCAAATACGATAGTAACCACTGTTTTCCCTAAACTAGGAAAAAGCAGCAGTAGAATTGTTGATTAGTCTTGCAGAAGGCTATAGTTCTCGCTGCCATCCGGTTTTTCACCCTAAAAAACAGGTATGTGGAACGCAGGGTGCTGGGAGGGGTGTGTACACCACTGAAACCACCTGTCTTTTGCAGAGATGCTGGAAGGGTGCAGTTTGCCTGCTGAGTCAGACTTTGAGTTGGGCAGATCCAGCTTTCTAGCCAGCGTGGTGCTTGCTGTGGCCCTGGCCTGGTTGCTCAGTCTTCTGGGCCTCAAGTTCCGTGTCTAGCAGTTGAAAGTAATGCAGCGCTGACGACACTGAGGTTTTTGGTGTTAAATGGATGAGTGCTGGGAAGTGTTTTTGCTCAATCCCCTGGCAGGCTTTTCTTGCAGTCGGCAGTAACGCAGAGCTAGGAGCAGTTTTTATTTGTCAGTGGTGAGTAACGTCAGTTTTTCTTCTCCTGCACGGACTAGCTTTTGTTAACTTACTGAAACAAACAACTTAAGCATTTCTGCCAGGAAGTTCCAATTTGGCAATCAGCGAGGGTGCTTTATTCTACATACAGGAGGATACAAGGATAGTGCAAGGGGATGAAAGAGACAGTCCCCAAGAATATAAGCATCGTGACAGCTGTGCAGGTGAAAATTCATAAATGAGACCACCTCTAAAAGGAAGCTGTAAAATCAACACACAGCGAGTCAGAAGAGATTTGCAAAGACACTTTAAAGAAACGGTGCCTTGAGAAGTCGGAGGCCTCCTTGAGAATGCCTTAAGGAAAGTACTGTCAGAAGGGGGTTGTCAGCAGTGAAGTTGGGAAAACAGCCTCCTGGAGGTGTGGTTTGGAGGCAGAGGATCGGGCTGCACTGGTCGGATGCCATTCCCCGTTGGCGCTGCACACCAGCTTTACCAGTGGGGACTGCCGTGCTTTCCAAGCGCAAGCCCTTAGGAAGGTAGAGGTGGGCAGGTAGGGAGGAGGGAAGATTTAGGAAGGAAGAGGAGCTTCAAGAAGGCAGCCTTTGTCTTCCAACCAGAGTTGCTGAGGCTCCAGACCATCCTCTCCCGTGCCCCACGGTGGCTATTTGGGTCCTTACCACTTCCTGTCCCCCTCCTGGCATCTCACACGTATTCAGGCAGCTTTGCATCCTGGGCTTCGGTTATTCCTGCTGTTGAGATCACTCACACTCCGTGGTGCCAGCAGCCACCGTTTGACTTGCTCATATGCTAGTGGGTTAGAAATGGGGAGCATCTGCCGAGGGATCTGTCCTGTGGCCTGGCCTGGGGGTGGACAGCTGCGGTCCCCCAGGGCTTTGTGGGTGTCCCATCTAAGAAGACTGGAAGTTGGCCGGAGGCCTCATGGGGGTACTGCAGGGACAGTCCCAAGGTGACAGCGGCTGCACCCCAAGCACGGCCTGAACTGGAGAGGCACGTGCGCCTCTGACATGGCTTTGGATAACCATGTCAATGGCGCATAAGAATGGTGCAGCATCTTCACACCTGCTGAGTTCTGTTTGTTCCAGGCCTGTCGCCAGAGCTCGTGCAGATTTGCTGGGGTCCTCCCTCTCAATGGCAGGTGTCAAAAGAACCTGTGGACATGGTCATAGCCACCCCAGACGTTCACTCCCTACCAATCCCCTGGTAGTCTCGCCAGACTTCCCCCATGTGAATGTACTGAAGAACTGACACCCACCCTCTGGTTTTAAAATGTTTAGAATTTGTAATAATTTTATAGATACGTATTTTCTAGAGAATGATGTAACATCCATAACAATCTAAAACAGATTTTCTAGGAAGTTACCGTGAAATCTACAAAAGCAATAAAACATTTCATCCCAGGTGCTGAGCTGTGAGGAGAGTATCAGGGTTTAGGCTCTGCTGCCTTTCCCCGAAGAACTCACTTGAGAAGCAGTCAGGTACGTGGCATCCTGGGGCCTGGCTGACCTCAAGCTTATCTGGTACTGTTAGTTTCAGCAGCATTTCTTCTTTAGCGAGGCTGTTGGAAGATAAAAGGGGAAGGAGGAATTTCTGGGCCTTGGTGGCTGTGAGGACCTGCAAGTCATGCTGAATGCGATCTTCCAGCTGGCCTGGGGCCCTGGTGGAGACTGAATATGGAACGAGAGACAGGTTTTGTGGGTAGACAATGGCGTCCATGAGAACTACTGAGTAGATAGGAAGAAAGATGGGTCTGAAGCTTAGGAGAGAAGTGGGGATGGAGGCATACGTTCTGGAATCATAGACAACAGCAGACATACTTGTTCAGCAGAAGGAATACGCAGGTGGTTCATCGTCTCGTCATCATTGGACTTTGCTTTTGGCATAGGGCATCGTTTCTTTCTCCACTGTCTCGTGATGGTGGCTTTTTACATTTTATATTTGGGGAAACTAAGATTCACAGTCAGGTTGCTGCTCAGTGAACCATTAAACATTATTGTGCATAGGCACTAATGTGGGCATTTTAATTGTCACGTATCTTTAAATATTTTCTATTTTTCAGATTAGAAGATAATTCTGAAACAAATGCCTGCCACTCTTTAATTACAAAAATGACGAATGATCTGTATCACCATATATGCCTGAGAATCATTGTGTTTTAAAGGACTTGGATCGTCTTCCTACTGAGATGTAAGTTCCAGGATATCCTGACAACTGTTGAAACATTGATTCTGCAGATTAGCATAGCAAACTTAGACATTTTCTATGTTTTCAATTTTATAAACTTGGTAGTAGTCTTAGAATCCCACTGTTACTGCTCCAAGAGGAATTATGAGATCAGTTTTGACTATCTCTCTGCAAGCTTGGCACATCTGACGAGGCTGTGAATGTCACATTCTGTTTGCCACAATTCAGTGTATTTAGTTAACACTTGCCGCATGTCACGGTTGTCTCTGCAGACCCACCAGTGATACGCAGCTAGCCCTGGCTCCCAGAAAGCTGCAGTCTTGCAGGTGCAGAAGGAGAGTGAGGTACAGATGAGGATCATGATGCCTGCTCCAAGTCTGGCTCTGTTTGCGGGTGGCCCCAGCTGCTCCGTGAGCTCTGCAGCACACCCGTTCCTACCCTGTTCTGCCCCAGGATTGTGCTGGAAGTGCTGGTTGTGCTCCGAAGCATCGGCAAGCAGTGCCACCGCGTGTCTGACCAGGTCACCGTTGAGTCGGAACTGAGACACAGGCAGTGGGTGGAGAGGACGCTGCGGTCTCGCCAGCGGCAGAACTACCTGCGTATGTGGAGTAGGTGCGTGCTCACTTTCCTGTTTTGGAGGGGCACTGTGGGGCAGGAAGTTGTCACAGATGCAGTTCTAGTCCCCACTTTCAGACACACACAGTAGGCCCCTCACTGAACCCCATCGACAGGTGTTGATACACTTGGAGTTCACAATTGATAGTGTGAACCCAAAGTACCTGAGACAGGTCTCAATCCGTTTAGAAAGTTTACTTTCCCAGGGTTAAGGACGTGCTGTGACAGCCTCAGGAGGTCCTGATGGCATCTGCCCCAGGTAGTTGGGGTGCAGCTTGCTTTTATACATTTTAAGGAGACATAAGACATCAGTCAGTAGGTGTAAGGTGTACATTGGTTCCATCTGGAAAGGTGGGAAAACACAAAGGTGGGGGCCCTCCAGGTTCTAGGTGGACAAGAGACAAAGGATTGCATTGTTTTGAGTCTTTGATGAGCCTTTCGGTGAATACACAATTGACTTGTGAGTTGGGGGTAGAGGAATAGTCATTTACACCTTAGTGTGGCTCAGTGAAGCTGCATTTTACACAGGGCAGAGGAAGCAATCACATAGGTATTTGTCCCAGGTGAGCTGAGGGATGACGCCCTGTCCCACCCCTGGGAAGATCAGCTGGCAACTGCATTGCCAGGGTGAAATTGAGCAGAAGTCTTTCCGGGTAGAGATCTTGAGGCCCACGAGGAATTTCCTTGTGGACAAACTGTGAGGGAGGTCTGTATGTAGCTTTTTTCTCTTCGTAGCCACCTTATTTAGGAATAAAATGGGAGGCAGGTTTGCCTGAGGCAGTTCCCAGCTTGACTTTTCCCTTTGGCTTAGTGAGTTTGGGGTCCTGAGATTTATTTTTCTTGCACGATGGAAACAAAAGTTAAGTTCCCACAGCGTGTTTCTGGTCATAAAAATATTACCAAACTTCTAAAGAAAGACCCAAAACACTTACAATGCTAAACATTGAGGTACATATGAGCTCTATGGACATTTAAGAAAGATGAATAAAAACAAGTGAGAACTACTCAGTGTTTGGCGAGGCAGTGAGTGACGGCAGTCCGGCAGTCCAGTGGTGGTTAAGTGAGGCAATAAATGTTTGCAGAGCGAGACCTCCCCAGGCCTACCCCCTTCCCCCCACCCACAGCTCCAGCACCAACAGGAACAAACGTGTGGGTCACTGAGCACTTTTGTACGTGGCACGCACTGTCGAGCACTTGTATGATGTTGGTAGACTTTACAAGGTCTTATAATTTGTATTCATTCATTCATTCATTCATTCATTTTCCAACCTGCTTATTCCAGTTCAGAGTTGTGGGTGGCTGGAGCCTATCCCGGCAGCTCCGGGTACAAGGCAGGACCCACCCTGGACAGGACGCGGTTCCGTCGCAGGGCCAGTCACACACCCACGATCACTCTGGGACCATGGAGATGCGCCAGTTCACCTAATGTGCACAGCTCTGGGATGTGGGAGGAAACTGGGGGATGGGAGAAAACCCATGCAGAACGTGCTTCTCCACACAGACCGTGGCCCTCGCGGGATATCGATTTCTTTTCTCACTGATGCTGTGACGAAACAGTGTTGAATGAAATGATGTTATCTGAGGACTGTGAGGACTCCCCATGCTGATTTTCATAGAAAGTTATAGTACATACTATTTTAAATAGTGTTTGTAATTTGGGCATACGGAAATGTGGGTTCTATCTACCTAAATGAATATTTGGATTTAAAGTATAACAGCAGATTAAATTGATTTGGATTTAAAATATAACAACAGATTAAGTTAATAGCAGATTAACAGCATTATGGTTTCTTCACTTACAGTGTATATTTTAGAATGTGCTACAGCCTTTTAAAATGACCATTTTGGATACGTTTCTAGAACTTTTGGGTTGAGTGGTATCTGTGTTTTTAAAGCTTTAAATAGATATCGCTGGATTCCCCTCCAGAAAGGTGCTACTCAATTTACACTCTTATCAGCAGTTTATAAGGCAAGGTCATTCTCTTATCACCACTCTCCAAAACCAGAATATTTTTAAATGTCTCAACTAGTTTCATGGGAAAAATAAGATCTTAATTTAGTTGAGATTTCTTTAATTTGGTGGCATTGAACCCGCTTTCATATTGAGGCCATTTGTTTTCCTCTGGTGAGAGTTCCTCCCTAGATGTCAGAGGGCAGGGAGCAGGGGGGCTGCTGGGCGCAGACTGGGCCTGCCTGGTGCCCCATGAGCATGCAGAGCCCCTGGCAGCCCTGACATAGACCAGACACCTCAGATGATGACTGAGAGCAAGGAATGTGGATGTGCAGGATGGGCCAGGAGCAAGGGCTATACTGGGCACTCCCGCCAGCCACGGGCCTGGGTGCTGGAAGCAGGCACTGGGCTCTGAGGATTAGGCAAATTCTTTTTTGAGAAGTTGGAACTTAAGGATGTTGATTAGGTGAAGCATCTTTTTCCTGATAAAGGTGGAAAATACCAACGTTCCTCACATTTGAATTTACTTTCATCTGTTTTTAGTATCAGACTACTGTCCCCTGTGCTCAGCCTGATCCTGTTACTCATTACGCTGGAGTTGGTCAACATTCATGCTGTTTGTGGGAAGAATGCGCATGCATATCATCAGTACCTAAAGTAAGTATGTCCCACTTCTCTGTAGTCACATTGCATCGTGGGCCAGATTGGGGGTGAGCCTGTGGGAGTGAGATTCCACCATCTCCTTGGTGTCCCCACCGCCGTCTCAGGCAAGGGTCTGACATCTGGCCTGCAAGAAGAACTCCCACATCCAAAGGTCTCAAAACCACGTTTTGTTTGTTTGTTTGTTTGTTTGTTTTTCAGAGACAGAGTCTTATTCTGTTGCCCAAGCTGGAGTGCAGTGGCATAATCATGGCTCACTGCAGCATCAACATCTCAGGCTCAGGTGATCCCCCCACCTCAGCCCCCTGAGTAGCTGGGACCACAGCCATGCCACCATACCTGGATAATTTTTTTTTTTTTTTTGAGACGGAGTCTGGCTCTGTCGCCCAGGCTGGAGTGCAGTGGCCGGATCTCAGCTCACTGCAAGCTCCACCTCCCGGATTTACGCCATTCTCCTGCCTCAGCCTCCTGAGTAGCTGGGACTACAGACGCCCACCACCACGCCCGGCTAATTTTTATTGTATTTTTAGTGGAGATGGGGTTTCACCCTGGTAACCAGGATGGTCTTGATCTCCTGACCTCGTGATCTGCCCATCTCGGCCTCCCAAAGTGCTGGGATTACAGGCTTGAGCCACCGTGCCCGGCCTACCTGGCTAATTTTTAAATGATTTTGTAGAGATGAGGTCTCACTATGTTGCCCTTCAGCGATCATCCCACCTTGGCCTCCCAAAGTGCTGGGATTAGAGGTGTAAAAGCCACTGTGCCCAGCCAAAAACCAAATCTGCGTATGTACTAATAGTTTCAAATTCGGGAAGTCCGCGTTTAAGGCCATCCCAATCTGGGAGTCTGAAGTAGCGTGACACTTGTGTGACCCACTTTACATCCAGAGATTCCAAACCAGGGAGGCTTCCGGGCAGCGGTGACACAAGCTGTCATCTGGGCTTCAGTGCAGCTCCAGCTCCAGCCTCCCTTGGCTGCCAGGAAGTTCTGGATATCTTGTTGGTTTTAAGCCAATGCTTTGCAGGTGCCAGGCACCTCAGTACACGTTTAAATGAACGTGAAAATACAACTGGGGTGTTTTGTGGAAAGAAGCATAGACTCCTGCTGAGAGCGAGGGGAGCAAACGTGCAGACTGTTAGCAACTGAGGACTCCAGCTCAGTGTGCCCCATGCTTGGCACTGCTGGCATTATGGGGCTGGTGCGGGACTGCCCTGCTCATTGTAGGACGCTCAGTAGCAGCCCTGCCTCTACCCACAACATACCAATGGCACCCCTACCCTCCATATGACAGTCAAAAGTGCCCTAGACATTGCCAGATATCCCCTGGGGGACAAAATCACCCCAGTAGAGAACCCTCCTCTAGACAAAGTGTTCTGTGGCTTTTCATTATTTTAGCCTTTTAGATTCTCTTTAAGTTTGAATATTTTCAAGATAAAGTGTTGGTGAAAACTACCTGGCAAACGTGGAAAAAGTAAAGATGACATTTATTGTCATCCGTCAGAGTGACCCCGCTCTTAACATTTTGACAAATATCTGAAGTAAAATCTCTTTAACAGCAACAGCTGTCTCAGTGGCACGTGTCTCCTCTGAGCCGGCCCCTCCATCTTGGGGGATGGAAGCTGGATGTGTGAGGAGGGGGAGGGCACGCTGCCCAAGAGGCTCCTGACGGGGCTAAAAGGCCTGCTTGTCATTGCAGCTGACCCCTGAACAATGCAGGTTAAAAGGCCTGCTTGTCATTGTAGCTGACCCCTGAACAATGCAGGTTAAAAGGCCTGCTTGTCATTGTGGCTGACCCCTGAACAACACAGGTTAAAAGGCCTGCTTGTCATTGCAGCTGACCCCTGAACAACGAAGGTTAAAAGGCCTGCTTGTCATTGCAGCTGACCCCTGAACAGCACAGGTTAAAAGGTCTGCTTGTCATTGCAGCTGACCCCTGAACAATGCAGGTTTGCACTGCACAGGTCCACTTGTCCAGGGAGCTTTTTCAGTAAATACAATTGGTCCTCTGTATCAGCAGGCTCTGCGTCCCATGCAAACACAGATTGAAATTGCAGTGTCTTGCTTGTAAACATCAATGTGGGAAAAAAAACAAAACACAAAAATCTCATTGTGAAACCCACATGTTCAGGAGGCCGATTTTTCACGCTGGACTTGAGTATGCTTGGATTTTGGTATCCAAGGGATGACTGTGTATTGTGCGTTTATCTTGTGTTGTGTGTTTATTATGTGTTATGTGTCAGTTTGGTGCAGATGACCCTTAAGTTCCTTCCTGGAATGATGGCCATCATGTCCGGGTTGGAGAAGAATGTCTGAAAAGGTGCTTGCGTTGGAGCCTGTCCAAGTGTCCAGTAGCATTTACATTTCAGTATTTTTCTCTTTCCTCTCATTTGTATTCTCTTATTTTTGTTTTATATGGATTTATTTTTCTTGAATCCTCAGACATAAATTAAGTGCAGTTTAGGAATAATTCCAAGAATGAAGAGAAGACATTTAATTCATTGTTTCATTTCATAATGGAATGAATAAAGAAATTAATTTTTTTTTACAGGTTTGTAAAGTTGATCTTGCAGTACACTGAGAACCTGGTGGCTTACACCAGTTACGAAAAGAACAAGTGGAATGAAACTATCAATCTTACACATACAGCTTTGTTGAAAATTTGGACTTTTAGTGAGAAGAAACAAATGTTAATACATTTAGCCAAGAAATCCACAAGTAAAGTACTCATGAAAACCTATAAGTCAGGATGCCTTTAATTTTAACAGATTTTAACAGCATGCAAATTGAAAACCCAAAGGTAGGGTGGAGTTGAGGGTCTGCTTGACCAGGGTCCAGGTTCTGTTTCTCTGCAGTGTTCTGATTTACCCTTTCCGAGTGGTCAATGTGAGTCTCAGTCTGGCTTCCTTTGTGGTAACCAAATGGCTGCTGTAGTTTTTGGTTCCATCTCTCCATAACACACTGTCCAGAGGAAGAAGGGAGAGCTGCTTTCACCCAAATGTTACTCAGAAATGTGTAGTTCCGTTGTTACTGGCCACATGCCTACTCTTGAGAACGATTGCTGTGGCTGGGACCTTCCCCTGCATTCACCGGCCAGGCCTCGGGAGACGTTGACTCCTGGACCAGCCATCAGGGCAGGGAGGGTGAGGCCCTGGGACTGAGGAGAGGACCGATAAATTTAAGCTTCCCAGGTCAGTGCTGGAGACCAGCTCCTGAAAGGGGAGGTGGGCAGGCCTGGGTGCTGGACAGCAGGCCTCCTGGCCAGTGTTTGGCAAAACTAGCAGAAGCCCTTCCCTGTTTTTAGACGTGGGGGTTTCACATCCCAGGGTCTGGGAGAGCTGGGGGAGAGGAGATTAGGGAAGCTGCTATTCACAGGCCCTGCTTGACGAACCCAAGTCTCTGACTCGAGGGTTCCTGCAGCCGCTGCAACTCTCGAGGGTGCCTGAGAGCCCCACTGTCTGAGTTGGCAGCTGCAAAGCTGGGGCTCTCCGGAAGCCTCTGGGTGACCACCCTCACCTCATGTCTGCTTGGTCATGGGCCACCCTGCCCCACCCTCCGTGAATCACTGCTTCTCTTTTTCCACCTTCGACACCGTGACAGGGTGCAGCTGGCAGCCATCGAAGGACTGGCATTCTGTGGCTGCTTCAGCTGAGGAGACCTGGGGGCCATGGGTGGCAGCAGAGCTGGGCACATGCTGTTCATCCTCTGCCAGCTCAGCTCCGGCCCCTTTTAAACAACACCTCTGGGGAAGCGTGATGCTTCTGTCTAATGCGATACAACTCTCTCCTGTGCAATTGAAGACGGTTCCTCCTCTTCCCAAAAGAGGAGACACAAAGCACAAATCCCATGTGTCAGTATTCCCACTCTGGGATTGTCCTTTTATAGTGTGGTCACACCTTTCTCTGATACACGTGCATGTGGGGTGACTATAGGGTTGACCATCCTGCTCATGGTGGTGCTGGGATGGGAAGAGGGAAAGAAAGAACTGACCGGTAGAGTTAGCTCATAGATACCGGTGTATCTTACCAAAACAGTGAGGAGACCACACACAGCTGCTGCGTGTCCTGTTTTTGCAACCTGATGATCTGGCAGAAGTTTGTGTTTGAAAATTCCCTTCTGCCACTGTTCCATGTTCCTTTCCTTTGCCTCTCTGGGTGGTGGTTTTTCACCTGCTGAGTTAACCCAGACCTCATTCCTGAAAGGCCTTTCCCATTAGAAATCTTTCTCCTTTTGGGTAGCTGTAGGTTTCCATTGACTTATCACTGGACTTAGGAATACTAAGAGGTTCCCTAGAGAATCCCATAAATTCTAGACCCTCCTCCCAGCCCCCCAATCTGTGGTGGGAGCTATATTTCCCCAGGACAGTCGAGAACAGTCCCCTCACCGTAGCAGTAAACTCTTCTGGCTCATTGGCACAAGGCGTCCAGTGCGGCTGGGTGGCAGCCTCCGCCTGCAGGGCAGTGGGCACCTCGTGTCCGTCTGTGGAAGCATCTGAGGAATGAAGACACCCAAACCAGCAGAGTCCAGAATTGTGAGCGGAGAATCCAAAACCTTGCTAGTGGTGCAGGGGCATAATGAGAGGAGCCATTCCCACTCCACGTGTGCCTCCACCCGTGTTTTCCGGCCGTGGGAGAACCCATACCACTTGTTGACTGATGGCTCGGAGTGCAGGACACGTCTTGGGCAACCCAGCAGCCCTCAAGGGGGGCCTTGTCACAGCCAGCACTGCCTGGTGCTTGGGAGGCTCCCCGAGGTAGTGGGGTGTGTGCCGGGATCATGATTGTCACAGGCCTCACTGCTGAGCTCTGCTGTCAGACGGGTCTCCTGGAAGCAGTACTGGAAGCAACCGGTGCAGCAGATGAGGCTTCTGTGAGCCAGGTGCAGTGGCCAAGAGATATCTCTGTCCCTCCCAGAACACATGGCCCGATGTACTTGGGGGCTGGCTCTTCTTTCCAGTTGAGTTTTTCATACTGGGAATTGTATTGGTCTCTCCCATTAGCGGACTTATACATTTAGCAGTGGACCTTAGCCAGACTAGCCTTGGAGTGAGGACGTCCATGTGGATGAAGCCATTGACAACATCCTTCACTGCCTCCACGGCCACTTTGTTGATGAGAGCATTGAGCAAGGCTGGGTGGCTGGAGAGAAAGGCTAACATGCATGAGGCAGCCATCGTGCCACCTGCCTACTGAGAGCGTGGGCCCCCCTCCCCCGCTGTTCTTTAGGGCCACTGAAATGGGTTAGAACGTTGCCAACTTTCACCTTCAAGTGGTGTCAGCTGTCAGCATCTTTTGCAGAAATCAAATCCAACTTTTAATTCGGGTGAGTGGTCCTAGGGAAGTCCCCGTGGGGCCAATAGGTGCGTGGTGAGGAGTGCTGTCCATGCAGCTGTGGGCTCGAAGAGCATCGGAACCACTTGCTTGTGTATCTTGTGCTCCAGAACATGCCAAAGCCTAACCTGTGTGTGTGTGCGTGTGCGTGCATATGCATGCATGCTTGTGTGTGTGTACACCTATATACCTAATAAATATATACATCTTGCCTGAATGTAATGATGACATGCTCCCACAGTTGACTCACCTGGTGACGTGACAGGTCAGAAAACACAGTCTCTGGTGGTCCGCTCACGTTCCGGCTAGCTGTCACTAGCTGTGCCATGGTGAAGTATAGATGTTCAGTGTCCATCAGGGTCTAGAGGACAAGCTGAGAGCTGGTTCTCAGAAGAGCAATTATCTGCAGAGGAGGGTGTGGTTTTGTCCCAGAACCCTAGGGGTCTGTGCTCTGGGCCTGTCTGTGACTCTGCCATGCATCATGGGATCTAATTGCCACCGTGGCCCGACAGGGAGACCAGCTTTTACATCTACCTGCTCTGGAGGCTTTGCTCTTTCTAGGCCTCATGTGGAACTGGCAGTTTGTAGGTTAATTGGAAAGTGAGCAGAGTAGCGTGTGTGGTCTGGTGGATGTTGCTTGCAGAGCTCCAGAGAGACTCAGAGTGCCTGCCCGTCTCTAGTGCCGGTGGACGTGGGCACAGCACCCTGTCCTCCCCCTCACAGAGTGCATCCATACCTTCCTAGATCACAGGCTCCGGAAACTTCAAAGCAGCACCCCTGTGCATTCTTACAAGAGTTACATCCCAGCCCAGGTGGTCATAATTTCACCAAAACAGTGGGGTGTCTTGTTTCCTGGCCACATCATTAATGCAATGGGCCATGGTGGCGTCCTGTGGAATGGCAAGGCAGCTGGCAGCCCTGAGCTCTAGGTTGTATGGATGAACTGGAGAGGTAGCACAGCCCTGATGCACTCCCACCAAGGCTGCTGCTGTCCCTGCCAGATGAGGACAAGACAGCTTCTGGACGTGAGATTGCAGGAGAAAAAAACCTCAACCCATATCAGTAGGTACAGAGAAAAATCATCTGCCAGATCAGTGGCTGCAGACCAGAGATCTGGGATTATATTGATTTGTTCCAATAAAGAGACCACATCCGAAGTAGCAGATGCTCAGGCTCCTGGGCCGGGGCCTTGTGTCCCTGGGAGGCTCTGCTGTCTTGAGCGGCGGCTCTGTTCCCTGCAGGTGTGTGGGCAGCCATGCTGCTGGGCTACCTCACCTTCCCTTGGTATTCTTTCCCCAGTTGCCCATCCTGCTTCTGATGGACACTTCCTTGGTTGGCTGCAGTGTATGTTCATTCAGGTTACAGTCACATCGTATATGGCTACAATTTGTTGTTTTTCCTTAAACAGTGTTACACGTCTCTGCTTACAATTGAAGTAACTTCGAGTTTAACCCTTAAGAGGCAAATGTCCTCTGTTCTCACCTTCCTGAGGAATTCCACCACATTGACCATCTTGCTAGCAGGGGTCACAGGTGTAACAAGAATGGATTTCTGCTGGCTGATGGTCCACGGTGTAGCGTGACTCGGGGAACCCAAGAACTCAATGGCAAAGCTGCTCCAAATTCTCCTGCATGTTTGTTCTTTTCTTTTTGCCCTTTTTTCTTCTTTCTTCCCCTTCCTCTCCTTTTTCTCCTTCTTCCTGTCCTTCCTTCCTTCCTCTCTTCCTCTTCCTCTTTATCTCTCTCTCTTTTTTCCTTTCTCTCCCCCTCCCCTCCCCTTCATCACCTAGTCTGGTGTGCAGTGACACAATCATACTTCACTCCAGTCTCCAACTCATGGGTTCCCATACTTTTTCTTTTCTTCCTTTCTCTCTCTCTCTCTCTCTTTTTTTTTTTTTTTTTTTTTTTTTTTTGATT